>NC_080379.1:43504348-43804483 GCF_014773155.1 Arachis stenosperma
TCTCAATCTCTTCAACGAAGGCTTCACATCTTTCTCAGCATCAACAGAGCCTCGATTAAGGCCAACCACATACTCCTAGTGTAAACAATTTCATGAAAATATAAACCTAATTAGAGGGATAATTAATGAGTTCTAGTCAAAGGAACTTGATCATAAAATTAAGGGCGCTGTAAAAAAAACAGAATTGGCAACACTACTTACCTCTTTACTTTCATCAACTTCATCGCATGAATTTTCAGAACTATCCACTTTATTTAACTTATCCACCACAGCATCAGCAGACTTTCTCTTAAGGAGAGGACACTATTAAATGACACAACATATTAGGTTCAATTTAAACACAACTTAAAAAAGGGTGAAAAGTAATACAGAAAAAATAATAAAAGAAACTGAAAGCATGGAACCTTAACATCTTCATCAGCTCCCAAGTCAACAACACTTGATTCCTTTTGGGTATATTGAGGCGAACCAGCAAAGAGCTCAGAGCAGTTGGAAGGAGTCAATCTCAAATTCAGTGATTTGGTAACCTTAGAGGGTTCCCCAAATGATCCTTCTTCTTTTGATACAAACCCAGCTTTGGATAATACAAAGCACATCCGATATAAGACATGAATAAAGTTGGAACAACAAAAAATGAAAAATTTAAGAAAGAATTTATTAAAATGAAACAATAGGTGCGAATTCCGTTTTATACATTTTCTGGACTCAAATCTGAACCAGAGAGCTCAAACATTCCAACTATTGCAGCATCATCACAAACACGCCTCACTGGATAAGTTCCTTTGAATTTCTCCATCCCAACAGGCCTACTAAGAACCTTGAACAGCATAGTTTTTTCAACAATTTCTTGGAATATAGAAGGAGAATGTGTGCCAAACACAACCTATGAACAATATAAAACAGGCACAACAGAAAAAATGAATCGGTAGAAACCAAAGGATAAGAAAACTCTTTAACAATAAAATCAGCACATAAAAAGAATATAGCATTGGATTGACTTACATCAACATCCTTAAGATGTTGTTCAAACAGCTGGGCACAAGTCTTATTCAGTAGGTAACTTGCCTCACGATCAAAGAGAACAAAAATAGAAACACCAGTGGAATTTTCAACCAACACCTTCACTCTAAACCTGGATTTTTTTAAGATGCACATAAATACTGGCCTAAGGTTAACAACTACACAGAAATAATTCACTATTTAACAAAGCACAAAGAAAGCATTGTAAAATATTTATACTCAGGAGTCACATTTGTAACATGGATGTTGCAAAATTGACAAAAATAAATCCCAGATTCTGCCTAAATACCTCTGCCACACACACAAGCAGAGTACCACCAAGGACCATCCTCAACTATTTCAGCTATCTTCGCTAGTACAACAAAAGTTCCAAACAACAACAAAGCCTTATCCCACTAAGTGGGGTCGGCTACATGAATCAAACAATGTCATTGTGCTCTGTCATGTATCATGTCTACAGAGAGACCGTTTACATGTAGATCTCGTTTGACCACCTCATGGATGGTCTTCTTAGGTCTTCCTCTGCCTTTTGCCCTTTGTCTATCTTCTATCTCATCCACCCTCCTGACTGGATGTTCTATCGGTCTTCTTCTCACATGTCTAAACCACCTGAGATGCGATTCAACCATCTTTTCCACAATTGGTGCTACTCCAACTCTCTTCCTTATATCTTCATTCCTTATTTTATCCAATCACGTATGACCACTCATCCATCTCAACATCTTCATCTCTGCCACACTCAGCTTATGTTCGTGCTCCTCTATAGTCGCCCAACACTCCGTACCATACAGCATAGCCGGTCTTATAGCGGTGCGATAGAATTTACCTTTAAGTTTTAAAGGCACTTTTTTGTCGCATATAAAACCAGATGCACTCTGCCATTTTGACCAACCTGCTTGGATCCTATGATTTACATCCTGTTCAATCTCTCCATTATTCTGTATGATGCACCCCAGATACTTAAAACTTTTAACTTTTTTCTAGGATGTTTTCTCCAATCTTCACCTCTATATTGGAGTTTTCCCTTCTCAGACTGAACTTACATTCCATATATTCCATCTTGCTACGGCTTATGCGCAGACCATACACTTCTAAAGCTTCTCTCCATAACTCCAACTTCTTATTTAGGTCTTCCCTTGACTCTCCCATAAGGACGATATCATCGGCAAAAAGCATGCACCATGGCACAAGCTCTTGGATGTGCTCTGTGAGTATTTCCAAGACTAATGTGAAAAGGTATGGACTTAAGAATGATCCCTGGTATAATCTTATACCAATAGAGAATTCCTCCGTCACACCACCTTGAGTCTTCACACTAGTTGTGACCCCATCATACATGTCTTTAATTGCCCGAATATATGCAATCCTTACTCTCCTCTTTTCTAAAACCTTCTATAAGACCTCTCTTGGTACCCTATCATACGCTTTTTCCAAATCAATAAACACCATATGTAGATCCCTTTTATTACTACGACACCTCTCCATCATCCTTCTTAATAGGTATATCACTTCAGTGGTAGATCTTCTTGGCATAAATCCAAATTAGTTCTCTGTTACTTGTGTCTCTTTTCTCAACCTCCGTTCTATCACCCTTTCCCATAACTTCATAGTATGACTCATAAGCTTAATCCCTCTATAGTTTCTGCAACTTTGTATATCCCCCTTATTCTTGTAGATAGGTACTAAGGTGCTCTTTCTCCACTCATCAGGCATCTTCTTTGACCTTAAAATCTCATTAAAAAGCTTGGTTAACCAGTTGATACCTTTTTCTCCAAGACCCTTCCAAACCTCAATCGGGATATTACCAGTTGATGTCACACACAGAAAACAAAAAAGAATCTCAATAAGAGGAAGAGGTAGAAATTAAAGAACGCTAACTCATTTTCAGCAAGTTCCATCACAGCCATCTTCATCTTCTTTCCATTTTTATCATATTCTTTCTCTTTCGATACAGAGACCAATGGACCCACCATATCTGAAATAAATATTAAAAAAAACTATTAGGAAATAATGACAACAAAGCAACATTCTACAAATCACAAAGAAATAAGACTGCAATCATTCCAGACAAAAAAGTATGAGCAAATAGCACAACATACCAACTAAGAAATCGGAATCCTCTTTGGTTTCCAAAAGTTCAATGAATGAAGAGATTGTAAGAGCAGATTTTGAAATAAAATCGCAGATAGCATCCCTGACAGTAGTCCTGAATTGGAAAATCAACTTAAACTGATGCCTAGTGGCCCTATAAGATCCTTGGTTTGACACAACAGAGAAGAGCTTCATTACATATACTCGACCCTCGGAGAAGATGTTTGAACCTGTAAATCATAGTCTTTCAAACAGTAGCTTGTATTTTGCACCCCTACCAATCAACATAAATTATACTAAAAATCTGATAAATGACAAATCAAATAAAGAGAAAAACAAATTTAAATGAAACAAAATTTCAGACCTCGATATATAAAAGGCAAGGAAAAACACATCTAAATACAAAAAATAAACAGCCAAAAAATTTTAATAGATTTAGATCACTATAACTCACAGATTCATCAACCAAAATCATCTCCATGGAATTTGGGAGAAGCTGACCAGTGAAAGTAGGAACAGTCCAAAGCCTAATCACCCTAACTTTGAGGTTCCATGCTTCCTTCTCAAGATTAATCTTATTAACCATATCCATGGCAGTTGTCATATTGAAATGCAATTAAATGGATGAAAGAGAAAACAGATTTCAGTCAATCAAACAGCAACTAAGAAACGCATACAACAGCAACATGAATGTGAGAAAAATCTGCCATGATCAATGGGTTCTACCTTTATTTATAAACACAAATCAATTGAGTAATTTAAATTTCGAAATCCATAGAACCCTTATTTTGCAAGGGAAAAAAAGAAGAAAGATAGACATTTGAAAGATATTGATGTTGATTGACCTTAGATATCAATCGAAAGATATTTGCAGGCCCCACTAAATAATCCTATATATAGGACCTAAGCTAACAACAAGTGATACAGAAATAAGGTGTATAAATGGTAAGCTATATTAACCCTAAGTTATCTTCTATATAAATTGTAAGTTAATAGGAGAAGAGAGGATGGGATGAGAAGAGGATGAGAGAGAAGAGACAGATAACAAAGACAACATGAGGTAACACCTAGAAAAAAGCGAGAACTAAAAATAAAAAGAAAATCTATGCATATATTTAGGAGTGGTAGACTTAGATGAGGAAGCATTTTAGTATAGACATCATTATTTGATTAGGCTTCCTATATAATTATATTTCCAATAAAAAATATATCATATTCCCAATAAAGATACACACAATATAATTATCTATGTAATGAAATACCAAAAAACAAAGTGGCCATCAATAAAGTTCAAAAATTGTGCTCAAAAGAAAAAAAAAAGATATACAATCAATGAATGAACGTATAAACAAAAGAGAGTAACAAATAAGAATATATTTTTTACTAATTTTATTTAAAAAATAAGAGAAAAGAATCAAAGACTCAAACTTCTCAGAAAAAATATCAACATAAGCTCGATAGCTAAATAGAAAATAAAAACATATTTTAAGTAAACATACGCAAAGAGAAATATCTATTAACTTCATCAAGCAGCTTGTTTTTCCTAGCAAACAGACCTTTGATTATTCAAGACGAATGGATACAAAATAAAAAAAAAGTATTTTAAATAGCTTACCAATAAAAATCAATTGATGTACACTTGTACATAAAAATGCCCACGTAATTTTGACTTTCAATCGAGAGAAAAAAAAGGCACAAATGTAAATTTGACACTCAATTTAGTTGTAAAACTAAAATAAATTTTTGGTTTTTTATTAAAGTGAAACTAAAATACATACCACAAGTGATTTAATATCACAAATAAAACTAAAATAAATTTGATGACTATCTCCAAAATAAAAAACAAAGCAAATAAAAATATAAAAAAGAGAGAAAAAGACAGAGAACAAAACAAAGAATAGTAACAAAACTTCTAAAGAACTTTTAAAAATACAACTCAACAAATCTAGAACTTGAGATTCGTCTCTATAAAGTGGGATAAAATATTTATCACAGAAATTAGAGAAACTTAAGGAGATAATGTGAACCGACTCAATTTACATAGCATTTTCAACTATTGAATTGTACATAGATGAAAAACTATTAGGAAAATAACGACAATAAAGCAACATTCAATAATTCAATATTTATCTGATAGTATAATACCAGAAATTTCAGATTGAAACAACTAAAGTAAAATTATAGCCTCTGTTAATTCAGAATTGAAATTCACTGCAAAGTTATTTTCAATTTCTTTACAGAAAATGCTATTATTACAAAGAAAGTAGCTAAATTTTTCTTTAAAAAAATATCACCTTCATGGACTAAGTTTTGAATTCTAAAATATTCTTCATCTTCTTGTTTAGTGACTAAACAAAACCAAAGATACAAAAGGAAGGAGTTTTAGAAGGCATACAAAAGAAGAATTTACACCAGCAGCATCTATCCCAAAGAATTGGTGATTTCAGAAGAATGAAGGAAGAAATTGTAAATAAATTCCTTTGATAAAATAATAGTATATCTTTCTATCACCTAGGTATCCTATGCTTAGAAATATCACAATAAGGCATCCATAAATTCCTTTGATAAAATAATTTCTTTCAAAAAGATTTTATTTGACTAAACAAACATATGGACTTAGCCAATTTCAACCACAAGATTGCAAATAAATCTTAGGGATGGACAAAAAAGCTAGATGAATGTGCCAAAGAATACACAAAAACCAAGACAGTATGTTTTTCCGTTATTGATGGTAATTTTGCAGCAGCAAGAAGAAATAAAGAAAAGAGCATCATATTTGGGTAACAAATTATAAATGTATGCATGAAGGATCAAGGTCATGTAAGGAAATAATGCCCATGCACTATTCTACGCAAATTACATAATACAATAGCAACTATAATTGAAATCCAAGATAAAGATGATAATAGAAACTTGCCAATCATCTATTCATCATTTTTCGCTTTTCTGCAGCAAGTGGCTCAACTCATCTGATTGCCTTCCTAGCTTGATCATTTGAAGGATCAATTTCTAAGATATTTTTCATATTTGTCAATTGATATTTGAAAAAATAATTAAAATTAGTGAAGTGAAAAAAAATTATGGTATGAATGAACTCAATGATGCGAAAAGGAAAAAAAACCTGAATGACACTAGTATGCAGAACATGTACTTCTTCATTAAGATCCAACAATAAGGAATGCATAATGATACTCATACTGGCTTTCTCTAGGTTAGCAAATACCACATAACAGTGGCACCTTTCCTATTTGAAAAACTACACTTACCCCCTTACTGTGCAAAAGAGAATAAAGTTCAAGTCATACTTAAAGTATAATAACTCCTAACATAAGATCTGAACTTACCAGCAATGGTTTCTTCAAAATGTTCAACCTTTTCATGATCTTCTCCTCTTCTTACTAAAGCTTTAATGTACACTAGATTCAGATCCAATGCTTTTATGCATTCTTTAACTGTGTTGTCATATTTATCCTGGGATATGCTTAGCATAAGTTAAAGGAAATTAGATTCTTGACTTAATTAATTTCAAATATAAAAAGGCAAATATGATGCAAGATTCAATATCAACTTTATCTATGATTAAAATGACTTCAAAAGATATGATTGGAAAATAGAAAAAGAAGTACGAAAGAGTTGAACCACACTTAAAAGGGTCTAGTTTGCCAAAAATGGTCCCTCAGATGGATGCATGAGGTATCTAGTTTGTGAGCTCCCATACTATATTTTTACTTTAAGCAGAACTGTTAATTAAGCAAGTTGGGTTTATATTTTTCTCAGACTAATTACATTTTGAAAATAATAAATATGTATATTAAAATATGCATTATCTCAAATAACAAATTAAAACCACAAAAAAGGAACAAATTAAACATAATTTCTATATAAAAAAAGGTAGAAAGAGAAATTATTTAACTTAAGTTGCAAACTTTCTGAGCCCATTTCCTTGTCCAAAGGAACTGTGCTGCAATCTCATATCATAATGCAGCAAGGATCCTCAATTGATCTTTTAAACACCTTCATATACCAACAGATCACAATAAAAAATAATACTAAATTAACATTTACTTGAAAGACAATTAAATAAATCCTAGAAAACACGATGATAATCTTCAGCTTCAGGATAAAGAATTTATCATGTGACACCATTATAATTTTTTTCCCACACAACGTGGGTCCAAATTACAGGATAAAGAGTACCTTGTTAGAGAGAGAGAGCAAGTGAGGCACTCTGGGACTAGCGTGATCAGACCCCAATATAAAAGGGGAAAAAAACAAAAAACAATTAGTTCATGTGCATTTACTCGAAACACATCAAATAAAATCCTAAGAAAACACAACAGATCAATAAGCATAACCATATATCAAAAGATAATGATACAGATTTATCATGTCATCAGTTTATTTTTTTCTCAGGTTATGATAACAATACAAATCTGAAGAGACACATAAACAGTTAAAGTTAATCCAAAATTTAACACCTCACAGATAACAAAACAGTAAAGTTAATTCAAAACATCTCATCAAATGAGTTTAGAATTTCAGAAAAATAAACTTGGTTTTCTTAAACCCAAGCAGCAATATATTTTTATTTTTTAGAAAAATCCTTAAGGAAACCAAGGCTAAAGTCAATTATACACGAGATAGTCTCCAAAAAAATAAGAGCTACTAAATCTCTATCAATAATTTATTGAAAATATAAATTCTAGAGAAGTTATGTAAAAATTAAAATCAAGATTTTAAAATATGTCGAAAACACACATTGAAAAATATAACAGTAAATTTAATCCAAAATTTCTTATCAAATCAGCTCAGAATTCAAAACAATTAAACTTCCCTTTTTTTAACCCAACCAGCAATATATTTTTATTTTTTAAGAAAAAATCCTTAAGGAAACATAAGCTAAAGTGAATTATACATAAGATAATGATACAGATCTGTTATGACATTAATTTTTTTTTCTCAGGTTATGATAATGATACAGATTCGAAGAGATCTCATAAACAGTTAAAATCAAGACTGTAAAATTTCTACAATACCCCTTGTTCCTCTTTTTTTCAAACCAAACCCTAACCCTCTTCTAACACACTCACTCACCTCTCACTACCGCACACACTCTCACTCCCCTCACACCCTCTTCCTCACAACACTCACCCAGACTCTGACGGAAAAAGAAAGAAAGAAAAAGAAAAGAGAGAAAAAGGTTGACTGCGATAAGAGAAGGGAGGAGGAAGGCGGGAGCTGTCCATGCCAAACCACCATGCATGCGAGGAGAGAGAGAGTCGTACCTCATCACTGCCGGCCTGGAGGACGCCGTTCATGTCCCATCGCATCGTCACCAGCCACGTCCAGCTCGCTGCAGTTGCGTTGGCATCAGAGGCCAGAACTGAGAGAGATGCGTCCAAGAGGGGGGGACGAGTGCAAGAGAGGAGACATGGAAGAAGGACTGCCGCCGTTCTGCCTCGCCGCCGTCAAACTGCTACAGCCACCACGCCTTATCTCCGTCGCCGCTAAGCTTCAACCGCCACCATCTCTATTGGGGGTTACCGTCATTGCTGAATGAAGAAGGAGATTTTGAGTCGGGCAGTAAAGGGAGGAAGAAAGAGTCGCGATGGAGGAGCCGTTCACCATCGTCCCATCTGTCGTTGCCATCAACGGAGCTCGTCGTCAGGGGAGCATCACTGACATCACTGCTAATGAATGGTCTCTGTCCTTGTTTTGATCTTACTCAGCCCCACACCCTCTTCATTATTGTCTCTAAATCAGCACAATTTTTTCCCTGTTCTGACTCCATTTATGAAACTGTAATGCTTCCACCTTTACTCTACTATATTTTCTTCTTTTCTTACATGCTCTGGTTTTAATTGCGATAATATGTCTCTGTTTTAGTACTATCGCCCTACTTTTGTTGCATTTCTGCTAGAAATTATCTTGAGTACTAGTATTAGTGCTATCATGGAACGGTTAGAGCTGTTGATGTTATGATTACATCTGCGATGTAGCCGTGGAAGTTGTTGCCACCTTCTCGATCCACATTCTGCACTCATTTGTTTCATTTTACTTCAATCCTCCTCACCTTAGATTTTGGCACTCTGGGTTCGATATCTCGGTCCCTTAGGATCATGTTGTGAGTAGGCTTTACATTTATAATTATTTGGCTTTGCTATAATTATTTTGATATATGGTGACTGAGTTTATATTATACTTACAAAGATTTTTATCAAAAGATTTTAAATTAGTTTGAATGATCGATTTATTAGAACTAAATATTTATTCTTGTTAAGCTCATTTTAATATGCACATGAGATTATATATTTTTATGAGACTATATGTATGTTTGAAGAAGTTTCATATTATTTTAAAGCATTTGATTTTACTCGAATATATATTTTTGAAACATTGAAGTATTTGTTGGTATTCACTTATTTTGAAATTGTAAAATATATTTGAAATGCCTTAAGATTAAGAAAATATAATTGAATATGATTTGGATGAGAAAGTATTATTTGATTTGATTTGATACCTCATGTTTGAAAGACCGAAGAATTTGTTATATTTGAAATTATATGTTTGAATTGGTTTGGGAGGCTCGTATTAGAAAACCGTAGTTAGCGGCGGTTTTGACGTTAACCTAGATGCATCTGGCTCAGACCTCAGCTAGCAGGGGCGTTGCTAGCCTAACGTGTAGGCCACACGTTGGATCTGTTATTCCGTACGGACACACGAGAGGAAAGGGATACCCTTAGAGGTGGAGCCGCCCAAGTGTGGACTATTTGATTTGATTTCTGTATGAGAACTCCCTTATTGATTCACTCATTCATATAAATTATTATTTTCTAAATAAAATTATTTTTATAATAATGTTTATATGGTCTCATGTGAATTATAGATGTACTGTCTAGTCACTGGGTTGCGAAACTCACTCCGTTTTTTTTTTCAGGAATAAATATGTGATTATGTGAGTATTTCTATTCAAGAGTAATGTCTGCAATGGGTATCTATTCTTTGTTAAGTTCTTCGGCATCATCTGCTCCATATGTCACAGGCAGGATCCATTCATATTTATTTATTTTATTTTTGTTAAAAATATGTAAATATTTATTCAAAAAAAATTGTAAATTTATCAAAAATATGTGTAACCTTCTTATTTATCTTATATTCGAATCAGTTAGGCTTGATGGAAAACTATTTTCCTGAGCGCCAGTCATGGCTCATTTTAGGCTGTGACAAAGACCTTAACCAAAGTAGAGGATTTACCGTCTCAGCCCCTACCAATTCTCACAGAGAGTCTCATCCAATAAACCAATGCATTAAACAAACAAATAACAATAAAAAAATTACAAATAAAAAAAGAAACATTTCTACTAAACACCTAGCGAGTGTCATTTCATATCAGTGAGATAAACTTACATCGGCCATTGTCAACACCTTTCAATCATCTCAATGAAGATTTTTCTGAGATCTTCATTCATAGTCCTTTTTATGAAGTTACTGTTCTTACAATCTTACCCCATCTTAAATCTATCACTCCTCACCATCTGCGGCCAACAACAAACATTAATAAAAACCATACGAACATCATGATTAGAAATAAAAGAACAAACAGCAATAACAGATTCCAAAAAAAAACTTAAATTAAATGAACCTAAAACCATCACATACCTACTTCCATGATATATTCATGGATTGACAAGACAAAACTTTTTCTTTCTGCAAAACTCAAACAATATTGATCTTCCATGCCAATCAAGTTACAAATCATTGGCGTCGAATATGAGACACAAATAGCTAGATTCAGATGAAAACAAATAAGGCCTTAAAAGTTAGAATAGTAGATGAAGAAGACAAGGAACTAACCCCTTTATTACTGGAGAAATGGCTTTTTTTTCAACTAAGACATAATATAAGCAGCCATAAGATAAGACCCAATTTTAAAAATTCCCATGTGGATAATATTTGTAAGGGATACATAAAAGAAATTTCTAACACACAAGATATCCTTACTTATTGGAAATAAACATTTTCAGAATTAACACATTCATTACATTCTAAAATCTCCCACTGCAGTTGCAAAGACACAAACAATAACTACCAATAAAAAATTACATTCCAAAATTAACACATTCATTACATTCTAATTCTAAAACTATTAGTAATTTGTAGTTGCATGCCAACCCATCATTCACCTCCAAATCAAAAAAGGAATCTCAATCAGTTGGCAGAGATACTGTGTAGATGTATCTAGAATTCGGATTTTCAGAAGTGGCTAGAAATCTAAATGGAGTACCCGTGATTATGCTCATCAGGGGCTCCACTGCGTACAAACCCTAGCGCAGCTTTGCATAGATTGGGAGGATCCAAAAATGAGAAAACCTGCATTTATCGGATAGGCCTGAGTGGATAATTTTAAGACCATTAACATCTCAAATTGACTTAAAAATTAGGGGCATGCTATTTGCAATAAATCCTCAGTGAGATCCATTTTGACCACTTGATTTACTTTTGCCACGTCAGATTCATCACATTCACCTTCGGCCTCTACCTCACACTAGAATTAAATCCATCCTCTGGGACCAAAACATTCCATCAGCAAGCCAATCATACTGAAATACAACTTGAGCTTATAACTTCCAACAATGTTAAATTTAAAAACAAAAAAAAACAGAAATCTCACTTGAAATGATGGAGAAATTTTGTGTGCTTGCGGTGAGAGGAATCGGAGCTTCTGCTAGCTTTTCCGGTGGGGCACCGGCGAGCGAAGGGTATGCGTTTCATGGCATCATCACTCCATATGACGCAGTGGTTCTTAGAATTGTCATTTTGGGACAAAACGACTTCGCGGGTGATACCTGAAACAAAATAAAAAAACCCTTAAGAGGAAGTCGGCCACGGAGAGAGAGAACACATCGGCCAGAGGTCACACTCACTACATCAGAGGAAGAACTCCGTTCCCGTCGAGCCCTCCTCCACCCCGTTATACTCCATCTCGCCTCTTTGACTCTTCATCGCCCTCTTCCTGTGATCATTCCACCGCTGATGCGTTTGGGAGGAAGAGTCACTGCCTCAGAAGAAGAAGTCTCGAGACATCCTCCACCTCATTATGGTCCATCTCGCCTGTTGTGTCGCTATAGGTTGAGGATTTCGGAGAGGTCTGCTAGGGTTAGTATTTTAGGTGGGTGTCGTAGGGATTGGTGATTTTGGAACAATGAAGGGATAAATTGGTGAAGATTGAAGAGACACACAAACCTAAAGGTGCAAAATGGAGGTGAAGAGGTAGGGTTTGGGATTAAGAGCGGGAGAGAATCTGAGTGGCAATCGCCAGAAAGAGAGAGCAGATAACCGAGAGACGGATGTAATCCACAGATCATCCGTCGGTGATGGTTTTGAAGCAGACGGTTCTATTGGCTTTTACGGGAAAGAAGGAGATCTATAGAGAGATTGAGACACTGACACAATAAAGGAAGGAGGAGAGAGAGTGTGTGAGAAACTGAGAAGCGAGAGAGAAGGAGCAGCACAGAGACAGAAAGAATAAGCTTTACATTTAGGTTACTACTTTTTCATTTCTTTATTCCAAATCAACGTGAGAGCGACACCTGGCTTAATGAGCCATGCCTATTATACAAGTAATAGATAGATAACCAATTCCATTAAGAGAACAAAGAAAGAAATAAATGTGACTTGTTTCCATATATATATATATACCTCTTTTCTTTCATTAGTCACCATCATTATCATTCCCCTCATATATATCAACCGAATCATTAAGAAAAAGAAAGAAAGAAAGTGAATCGTGGGTGAAAAGAACCATGGAACCTCCAAGCTTTCGACTCCGATTACTTTAAATTTGTAATTCTGATTAAAAAACAAATTCGATAAAAGTGTTCGTATTTTACTCCTCTTTATGTTGACGTCACTTTTGTTCAGGAGGAATCGCTGGTGGAGTTGCTGTCCCTCCATGCAACGTTTGGCCGAGGGAATCCCGAAAGTGGAGTAACTGATTTTGACGCTTTCTTTTTTGATATCTCGTTCAAAAACCTTCCCGAAAGCTTCTGTTGTCATGATTTCTGTAGGAGGTAGGGGTTTTATTTTAAAATTAACAGTTTTTAATTTAAAAATGCCCAAAAACATAGTAGATAATTACAAATATATTAGTAATTATAATGTTATTGAGTTTAGATTCTTGGTTGTGAATGATTGGCTATGATTGTAATTGAGTTTTTGGTTGTGAAACTGAATGCTAATTGATTTTGGTATTATTATGATGATGATTATGTTCGTATGAATTGAAATTCGTTTAGCGCTTATGTACCTCTTGCAAGGTTGTTTGGGATGAATGGTTGTCAAAAGTTCTAATTTTTACTTAATAACGTAATTGGTTGCTGAGTCAAGTTATAAAGAGTAAATTGTGAGGTTGAGGTTTGATAAATGATAAATATATCGAGTATAGGTTTCTAAACTGAGTTCCTGAAATTGCTAAAAGTAGTAATTTTGAGAGTTTATAAATGATTTTATAAGGATTGGAATCATATGTTGGTTGTTGAGAACCTTATGTTTGATAAGTGCTGATAGAAGGCTGGTATACTGTTGAGAAGTTATGAAAGTAAGGGAGCTCGTAAGGGTGGTGAAGTCGAATTTTAAGGGGAGGTTCTATCCGAATTCTTGTAAAAATAAACGAAAGCGTGATTTTGTTTTGAAAATCCGATTTATAGGCTTATTTTGAGAATTATTTGATATTTGAAAATGGTTTGATTATTGAAAATAATTTGATGTTCCAAATGGTTGAGAAAATGTTTGGTTGGGACCCTTGAAGGGTGGCAAAGCCCAAATTTTAGAAGAAATATTGCAGAAATTTTTATAAAACTCCGAGACTTTGTTTAAAAGAAAATTTGATCTAGGAATCATATTATGTGGTTTTCGATTTATTAAGAGAAGTATTATGTTTTAAGTTTAATCTATTGGGAAAATATTTTTGTCTTAAGCTATGATTTGAGTTCAGATTATTTGAAAATGAATTTTATCTTGATTGAACGTTAAAGAAGTTTGGGTAGTTGAAAACTAAACGTTATGATGCTAAGACTGATGAATAACTGAAAGTATACCTATGTGGTGATGTGGAGGTATGAGTGATTACATGGTGATGCAGAGGTGTGAGAAATTATGTGGTGATGCGGAGGTAAGATTGATTATTTGGTGATGCGGAGGTATGATGCAAAGAAAGAAAATGAGAAACCATGGATAAAAGAGAGAATTGAAAAGGGATAATTATTCATGAGAATTGTAGGTTTGAATGGGCCTTTGTGCCAAATTTATAATGTGGGAATGTCCGCATAACTGATAGCCAGAATGAAAAAGATAATTGAGAATTGTTTGTTTGACTAGGCCTTTGTGCCGAATTGCTAATGCGGAAGTACCCACATGACTGATAGCCTAAGATTGTTAATACAGAAATGTTCGCCTAACTGATAGCCCGTTTCTTACTATTATGCATATAGAAATGTTATTATGATTTGGTCTAATTGACATGGGTAACCGTGATGCCAAGGTATCCTAACTGACATGGGTTCGCCCATGATGATACCAATGTGTCTGACTGACATAGTAGAGAAACCATATTTGGGGTTCGCTTTGAGTAACGTCGGGTTGCGGGTAGAAAACCAAAGCATGAGCTCATGACCTGCATAGGAAACGCATTCATCATATGCATTATGTGAATTGCTTGAGTGTTCCCGTATGTTGTGCTAAGTTATTTGTGAATTCCTTGTATTTGATTTATGTGTGAATTGTTTGTGTGTTTGTATTACATGTGTGCTTGTGCTTGTTGGCTTCAGTATATGTCAGGGATTAAAATAACCGAGAACTGATTACTGTAACTTAAAACCGAGTGACATAATTAGAATTTGTTTAAAGTAAAATAACTTGAAGAGAACTAACTAATTATTTAAAGTAAGTTTTAAGAAATTCTAAAGGTAATTATTTTAAAAGTTATAGGTAATTATTTGCATTTTATTTTTTTTACTCTCACGACATTCACTTTTCTTACTGAGAATCTGCGAGGACAATGTTCTCACCCCCCTACAGATCTTCTGTTTCAGCGATGGGTTCAGGAATCCTTGGCAAGGAGCCGCGACTGATCCACAGAGTTATATATATATATATATGTATTCGTATTTTCTGTATTTGGTTTAGTCTTAGATTTTATTTTTCCCTCGTCGTTTATTGTTTTGGTTTTTAGAGGGGTAGGACTTGTATTTGAGAATCTTGAAATAAGTCTATGTATATAATGCTTTGTGAATATATAGATAGATATATGTATCATTTTGATAAAGTGGTTAAAAGTAAAGACTTTTTGTTTTCTTAATTAAAATTCCGATTCATATTCGCAAAGACTCGATATTAAATAAAGAGAGTATAAAATAAAAAGGTTTATAGGTAAGTAAAGCCTGAACTTTTAGTACGATCATGAGGTGCTAAAAGTTAGGGTGTTACAGAGCCCAGACACAATAAGAGACAACAATGCAACCCTCATAACCCTTATCCCGAAAGTGAAATAGCCAGACTCAATCACCCTTTTTTACCCCCATCTCATTGTGCAATGTGACTTATAAGTGCGTGTCAAAGATAATAGTAGAAAGGCTCAAACTGACCTTGAAAGATAGAATTTCTCCGTATCAGTCAAGCTTTGTCTCAGGAAAAAAATCCATGATAACATAGTGATTGCTAAAGAGATGACACACATTATGAAAAAGATAAAGGGGAGAAGAGGATTTATAGGCATAAAATTCAATTTCAAGAAGGCCTACGCTAGAGTCCGCTGGAGTTTTTTTAAGGAATGTCTAGATGATTTCGATATAGGAGCTCAATTAACTAATCTCATTAGGGAATGTATCTTGTCAGTGTCCTACAACTTGTTGTGGAATAATGAAAAGACTGAGAGTTTCATACCGACAAGGGAAATCAGGCTAGGAGACCCCATCTCGCCTTACCTCTTTGTTATTATCATGGATAGGCTCTCTCACTTGATTGTGGATCTTGTGGCTAGCAAGTCTTGGAAACCTATAAGTGTTGGAAGACAAGGACCAAAGATCTCCCACTTGCTCTTCGCAGATGACTTACTAGTGTTCGCAGAAGCAAATGAAGAACATATACAGGTTGTCATGAATGGCATGAAGACCTTTTATGAAGCATCAAGCTTAAAGATTAGTATTTCAAAAACATCGGTGGTGTTTTCATCAAATGTCAAAAGGGAAGAAAAGGCAGCAATTTGTGAAAAATGTAACTATCAGGAAAAATCATGTCAAGGTCAATACTCGGGAGCAATGCTAACAAATCATAGGAGAGTCAAGGACAAATTCAAAAATATTGTAGAAAATATACAGAGTAAGTTGAAGGGCTGAAAAATGAATTGTTTGTCATTGACGGGCAGGATTACACTGATAAAATCAGTTTTTAGTCTGATGTCCAATTTTAAAATACAACATTCAAAAATGTCAAAAGGTCTTTGCAATAAATTAGAGACAATGCAAAGAAGCTTTATCTGGGGTGAAGGGCCAGACCAGAAAAGGATTCATCATCTTAGTTGGCACACCTTATGCTAACCAAAGCTACAGGGAGGTTTAGGAATGAGGAAAATTCAAACTATGAATGATGCTTTCTTGATGAAAATAGTTTGGAGATTTATGAAAGCGCCTGAAGCGTTGTGGTCACAGGTGCTTACACACAAGTATAAGGAGGGTCCTTGCTTACAAAGCAAACCTAGTGATTCTCCTTTTTGGAAAGACATTACAAAACTATGGCATGCTTTGAAAGAATACTGCTCTGATGCTATTGGAGATGGCTCTACTACCTCCTTCTGGGATGATGTTTGGGTACAAAATGAAGGATGCCTCAGCAGCAAAGCTGTTACACCCATTCCAGATGAGCAAAAGAATGGGAAGGTAGTCGAATACACAAATGGCAGAGGTGAATGGGATTTAGAAAAGCTCATGGCTCTGCTTCCCACAGAAGTCATAGACAAAATTAGATAAATACCTCCACCAAAGGACGGTCAAGGTGAAGATAAAATAAGATAGAACCACACGATAAATGGGAATTTCACAGTAGCCTCGGCCTACAAAACATTAACAAATCACTCATCCATGGAGACTAAAAGGATATAGAAAGTCATATGGAGGTGGAAAGGACCAGAGAAGATCAGAGTATTTATGTGGCAAGCAGCACATGGAAGGCTCCTAACAGCCAGCAGAAGATCCCGCATGATGAGAACAGATCCAAACTGTCATAGATGTAATCGAATACCTGAGACTGGGTTACATGTTCTAAGAGATTGTCCGTATGCAGCATCAATTTGGATCGAGTTGGTTCAACCTATTGCAATTGCAATTTTCTTTGGAGTGAATTTGGCTAAATGGATAGATTTTAACCTCTCAAATCAGATTGAAAAATCATCAAATTACAACTGGATAGATGAGTTCTTTGTATCGTGGTGGAGAATATGGAAGTGGAGAAACCAAGATCTCTTCTCACAATAAGTTACAAGGCCAAGGAATGTGGTCACAATAATTAAGGCCTCAGTGAGCAATTACAAAGAAGCAGTTAAGAAGAAGCTAATTAGAGCGGAACCTGAGAATCTCCAAAACCATCGACAAGCCTGGGAACTACCACCCAAGGGTTGGGTGAAATTAAATACCGACGGATCAGTCAAAAAAAAAGCAAAGAAATCGGGCTGCAAGGGGCTTTTGAACACAAAAGGGGAGGGGATTGGAGGTTTCACTGCAACATTGGGATATTTCCAGATAACACAAGCAGAAATATGAGCCGTTCTATATGGATTACAAATGACGTGGAATTTAGGAATGACAAAGGTGATTGTGGAGATAGATGCCATAGAAATTTTAAAAGAAATCAACACATACCGACCAACTAAAACAATAGATCCAATTCTAAGGAGAATAAAAGAGTACAAAAAACGCCCTTGAAAAATTAAGTTCCAGTATGCAAATAAGGAAACTAACCATTATATAGCTTGGCTTGGAAAGATCAGCATTAACCATCAATATAGATTCAATTTCATCGATAATTCACCGGCAGATATAAAGCGCTTGCTGCAAATAGATGTTGCAGAGATACAAACTTCTTGTAATTTGATAAACTTGTATTTTTTTTTTCTTTTGAACTTAGGCTCCTATGTTTATCAAAAAAAAATTTATAAATACGTATTTTTCAAATAAATAATACTAAACAGTTAATTTTTTATAGTAAATGTCAGTTAATTTTTTTAAAATTATTTTTTATTTTAAATTATAAATCTTTAATTTTAGATTTTAAGTTATAAACCTCAAAAAAAGGTTCGTTATTATTAATTAACTAAAAATTAGTTCTCTATATTTCTTTTTAAAATTAATATTTTACTAATATTCTTTTAAATGAAAAAGCCGTTGGTTTGGTGTAGTTAGCGTTCGGTCATTTTTGTAGAGATACCTATAATTTGAATGTAAACTCTTCTTAAATTATTCTGCCTGGCGCACATGTATTTAAAAGAAACCTCCAGTGATAACCTGATTGCATTTATAATAAAATTATGTTAATGTATACAAAATTCTTGCCATATTAGCTGTTGCCTCAGATAAGTCAATTTAAAGAAATCTCCCAATCCTAGAAAACGTATATAAAATATGAGGGACTTTTAGGTAGCGTTCGCTTTCTATGAAATTACCATGATTTTTCAATAAGTTCATCAACTCTTCTTGTTAGAATATAGAAAATGCGTGCTTACATTTTCGTCAAATAGACAAATACCCGTATTGTAAATATCTTCAAATCGTTATTATATGTAAACCCTACTCGCGATCGTTACGTGCAAAATACAATTCACAAACTTATTCGAAGAGCCAGAAGCTGAGGAGTTGCATTGATTTTTTTAGGGTAAAGTATTAAATTTATGTTTGGGCTTAATCATATTTTAGTCTTTAAGATTTAAAGTATTTTATTTAAATTTAAAAAAAAAATATTTAGTTTTAATGTAGTCTCATCGAGAGGTTAAAGTTAAATAATTAATAGAATATCCTACATGACAGTAATACAAGAACAAGATCAATAATTTGAAGAGCAAGTGCAAGCTCTAGAGGTATAAAATCAATTGTGGATATATTAATACATTTATTTATCATTCTCTTTAGTTCTATAAAAAATATTTCATTTAAATTGTAAGAAAAATGATAAATAAATATATCGATACATTTAGCCATTTACGATTGATTTTGTGTCTCTGGAGCTTTGTACTTGTTCTTCAAATTATCGATCTTGTTCTTGTACTGCTGTCATGTTGGACATTCTGTTAATTATTTAACTTTAAGTCTTTAACCTCACGGTAGAACTACATTGAATCTAAATGAAACTTTTTTAAATTCAAATAAGACACTTTAAATTTTAAGGACTAAAATAGAATTACGCCTAAACATAAGGACCAATTTAATACTTTACCTTTTTTTATGAAAAAATAAAGGTGATGAACCATCATTTTCTTGAAAAAAAATATAGATAGAATTTCTAGTAAATATGTTTCACGAAAGATATTTTGTTAATTAAAATTGTTAATATATTAATTATTCACAAAATATATTAACAAATTTAACACCTAATTAAATATAAAAGTATACACATTAAATCCTTTGAAATTTTAGATAACGAATATTAAAATTAATTATTAGTAAAAAATTAAATTTTTTCATATGAAAATAATCATTAAAAAATTTATTATTTAATTTTGTTTTTATTTACAGAAATTCTGATCTTCTTAGTTAACGGAGATTTTTGTCCTTTATGACCATTTTGTATATGTATTTTAATGCTATAAATTTTGTGTCATAATATGTAATATCAGGATCGACATAATTTTAAAAATTTATATTTTTATAATAATATTACGGATAAAAATACTAGTAAGTGAATAAAAGAGAGGCCATACATAAAAATAATATTGTGGGACAAGTTAAATCTCACTTTGATCTTTGAAATTGGCAAATTGCACTAATTTAATCTCTGACTTTTTAATTACTATAATTTAATCTCATAAATAACAATTAAAAAATTAAGAATCAAATTAATACAACTCGCCAATTATATCATAATTTATCTTGATTTAGAATTTTACAATGTGTTGACAAAAAGAAAAAGGAAAAATACATCTATTAAAAAACAAGTACTGTAACTAAACCCAAACAAATAAATAACTGAATGAAACTCAAACTTTTGTTTTTACAATTCCACTGGGTTTTTTTTCCCCTTTCTTTTTTTACCAGTTTGCCTTTACTTTGGTTTGGTTTTTGTTATGTAATTTTAATTTTCAATAACACTTTACAGTGTGTTTTTGTTCTATATGAATATTGAATTCACTTTTCAGTTTTAGTTTAATATAGGGGATATTTGAATTTTTTTCTTTAAGATTAAATCTAATATTTTTTCATGAATGAAATTTTTTTTATATAAAAAATCGTTATTACACTAGCACACTACTAAAAAAAATTAGTTTTACCGAATTTTTGGTTGTCATAATATATTATTATTGTTATTATTTTCAATAGTAATTATACATTTATAATTATTAATAATATATATATATGTTATAATGGTGCCACTAAATAATTATACTTATATTCTAATTTTAATCTTAAAGCTATTTTTTTTCTTTTTTTTCCCTTTTTTCTTTCGTCAGATCTCAATCTGAAAGTACTTCGCTCACATATTCTCATCGGTCACTGCCAATTATCACGACACCTCCGCCACTTCCACCATCACCAATCTCACACTGCAACCGATCAATCAAAAGGCGATTTTGATTAGATTATTTACATTGTTTTTCCTTGCCCAATGATTACAAATTAATTCCTTAAAATTGAAAAATTATTGTTAAAAAAATTCATATTAATTTCTATAAAATTTTAAGGACTTAATTTGGAAATATAATTATTATTAGTGTAGATTTATGTGTGTGTGTGTGTGTGTGTTGGGCCAGTAAAAAATAATTTTTATTCTGGTTCTGAATTTTTTCTTAAAAAAATTTAATCTATACAATTTTAAATATTGGGAAGGGGGTAAATTAAATGCATACAACATAATTAGAGAGAATAAATTGCACTTTCTCACATATATTAGATAACTAGGTTTATATGAGTGAAATAAATAAATTTAGATGTATAGCCATATGTAAATTAAAAATATTAAGTGCACATTAAAATTGGGCCATTTTTTTGTGTATATATATATTTATTTGATTTATTTTTAATATATATTTTATATTTTAACATATTTTATATATATGGATAGTTAATTTAGTAGTTAATTTTTTGTATATATAAATAATAGTTATAATGAATTAAATATTTATTAAAAAATTGTATGATCTTAGAAAATGTTACATATGATTTTATTTGCTTCTTAATTTTAACTATTAATATATAATATAGTATTATAAATTTATTCTTCTCGTTCTCATGAAAAATCACTTGTGTATGTGATTAAGAGAATCTGTTGCATCATCAGAAAATCCACATACAAAAGTTCATAAGCAACTGATCAACTAACGAATAATTTTCCGTCTCATAATTTTCTTCCCGCGTTAGCTATACCTAATCACGATCATAGTCATACTAATAAACATTATCATTTGGACCCTTCATCAGTACTCCTTGCAATCACTTTCCTTTCCCTAATTTTTTGTTACACTTCAACATCGAAAATTGAACATCAGTATTAAGTATTCGATTTTGGACATGGAAATAACATAGAAGAAACGTGCATGGGACCAAGCTATAGCTAACTAGTATTATGAAATTTCGGTAGATTAATAGATAAATAATGCTGAAAAGCTAACTTTTTTAGTTAATGTTAGTTAATTTTTTAAAAATTATTTTATTTATTTTAAATTCTAAACCTTAAATTATAGAGCCTTAATCCTAAATTCTAAATTATAAATCTTAAACATTAAATCTTCTAAAATGATAGAATTTTTAGAATTAAAAAAATAGTTAATTAATATTAGTTAATTAAAAATTAATTTCTTATATTTTTTCTTAATAGATATATACATGTGGATGGATTTACAAAATCATACCACCATTTGATAAAGTTTAATGTTTGCGATTTTTATAAGAAATTTTTATACATGCGATTTTTATGAAAAATACTACTTTTTCATACCAAAATTAACCACTAAATTAATTATTATATATTTATTTATATATAAATATATATAATTAATTTTTAAAAGTTAATTTTATGATATATATGCCTAACATGATTGGATTTTTATAAATAAGTAATATAACTTTTAAGGGTACCTACAGGAACGGACTCAAGGGGGGCAAGTAGTGGCCTTGGTCCCCCAACAAATTTTAAAAGTTCATATATTATTATAGTAGATGTATTGTATAGATTAAAATTTAATAGTGTAGTAATAATAAAAAGAGTTACTATTCTTTACATATTAGAGTTTAAATTTCTCTATATATATTTATATTATTTGTATTTTTTATTTAATTTAGAGTTTTTTTTTACATTTGTTTAAGATTAATTTTAACATTTATAATTATATAAAAAATACTTTAATATTATTTATGATATTATTTTTTTATTCTAATTTTATTTAGTTGTTTATTTTTTATTATTTTTTGATTAATTTTTATCTCTATTATTATATAAAAATATTTTAATATATTTTAAATTTACATAACAATATTGTTAGTGCAATTAACTTATATTATTTTATGTTATATTTTTCAATGATATAAAATATAAAAATATAACTTATGGTCACATAAATACTTAATAAAATAAATTAATTAACAAAATATTTAAAAATATATAATTTTATATTTTATTAGATGTAAAATTATAAAACAATTATAAAAACTAAGATAATTATTTTATTTGATAAGTATTTATTAATTTTTTAATTAAAAAATTAATTGTAATTATATCTATTATTAAATATATATCATTGTATTTGTTTATACAAAATTTTAATTTTCACCTCCACTCTTAGATTCCTGGATCCGTCCCTAGGTACTTATATATATTTAGATTTATTTAGACATTAATTTCTTCCCCATGCATGCATGTAAATATAATTACGTAACAGAGGCACCAATTTAAATTATTTCAAACGTGTAAAGATTTCTTGGTTTCGTCGGTAATAAAGTTTAAGTAGAAACAAAGGTGCAATTGACTTTATGTGAAATTGATAATTGAAAATCATTAGATGATTTGACTGGTTTGACTAAATTTTCATCCAACAGCTCTCAGTTATCAACTTAACAGCTCTCAGTTATCAACTTCACATGAAGTAGACTGTATCTGAATTTTCACCTAAGTTTACTAATCGATCTTCTTTATGAAACCTTTTTTTTCGTTTCATTTTGTTTTTGGAAAGAAATGCATATGCATGTGAATGGAAAATACTTGAAGATTAAGTTGTTGACGCAGCAACTACACTTGCGTGGAAAAGTGTGAATCATGTGAGGAACAAGAGAGAAGCTTCTGGTTTACTGCCTTGCATGCAAGGTTCTAAAGATCAATAATTATTACTAAAAGACTTGCATTGTGTTCATGTGATCCATCATTGAAGCTTTACATCAGCTTTACACATCTACTCAATTACATTAATCTCAACTAACTATCCAATTAGATAAAATTGATTCATCTTAGTAGTCATAACCAACTGTGAACATGCTAACCGCAACAACTAATCTAACCAATTAATTACTTGCTGACTAAGAAACAACTCTAACAACTTTCACACTTGCATATGTGAGAACATAACTAAGTCACAACTTCATGAGAGAACCAACTTGGAATTAAAACTTCAACAGGTAAACTTCCAAGTCACAAGAGCACAAATAATGAATTAATGACTGGTTTGAATGATGAAAACAAGAATAAAAGAAAAAAAAAATATTGTTAATATAATGAGAAGGATCAGAATACAAAAATCTGATGTGTTTATATATTTATATGAAAAAGGAAACATGGTACATGTAACTGGATAAGAATAATATACTCTTGATTAAAAGATATAAAATTTCGGCCTGGGAAAAAAGCATTAGTTAGAACAACGGTGATGATTGTTGTTGGATTCAGATAGGGGATCGAAACTTTCCGTTGAGTTAATAAGGCAGTACTAGTAAAGTGGAAGTGATAATGATCAGGGCAAATCACTGTATTAAGCCAAGGAGAACAAAAAATTACACAAATCCGCCAAACTAAAAATTATTTCATGAATCAACCGATACACATTTTTATATAGTTCGAATTAAGTTGTTTCGAACTTGATTTACATGTAATTCGAATCAACTTGATTCGAATTATACACAAACGCACACACCCATTAATTCGAATCAACTTGATTCGAATTACACACATACAATAATTCGAATCAGGTTGATTCGAATTACACTCTGATTTATTAAAAAAATTAATTATTTATTAAAAAATTTATTAAAAAAACAATAATTTAAAATTAAAAAAATATATTTTATTTCATACATTAAAAAAAAGCTAACAAAATATTTAATTACGAGATTTTTTTAAAATATTAATGAGTTATCAATTCGAATTCCATACAATACTCTTTTGTCCATTTTTAACTGTTCATGAATATTTTTTAATAAATTTTTTTAAATTATATGGTGAGATATTACATTATTCAAATTACACATGAGAAAGTTCGAATCGCTCTGATTCGAATTATATGGCGAGCAATTCAAATTCTATACAATACTCTTCTGCCCATTCTTGATAGCTCATGAATATTTTTTAATAAATTTATTTTAATTATACCACAAAAAAATATTTTATTCTATGCAAAATAATTTAAAAATGGCTTAAAAGATGTTAGGAGTATTATAAACATTTGTAATGACTTAGGACATTAAAGAAATACTCTACATAGTCTATAATAATTTAGAAATTAAAAAAACTATATTTTTATCATGTATTTACCTAAATCACTAGAATATTATAAACTTTATAGTACTCATAACATCTTTTAAGCCATTTTTTTTAAATTATTTTGTATAAAATAAAATATATTTTTTAATTATTTTGGATGGAATAAAATATTTTTTTATTTTCTAAATTATTATTGACTATGTAGAGTATTTTATTTAAAATTTGTGTATATGCATGTATTTACCTAAGTCATTAGAACATTACAAATTTTTATAGTATTTCTAATATTTTTAAAGCCAATTTTTAAATTATTTTACATAGAATAAAATATTTTTTTGTGGTATAGTTAAAATAAATTTATTAAAAAATATTCATGAGCTATCAAGAATGGGCAGAAGAGTATTGTATAGAATTTGAATTGCTCGCCATATAATTCGAATCAGAGCGATTCGAACTTCCTCATGTGTAATTTGAATAATGTAATATCTCACCATATAATTTAAAAAATTTTATTAAAAAATATTCATGAACAGTTAAAAATGGACAAAATAGTATTGTATGGAATTCGAATTGATAGCTCATTAATATTTTAAAAAAATCTCGTAATTAAATATTTTGTTAGCTTTTTTTTAATGTATGAAATAAAATATATTTTTTAATTTTAAATTATTATTTTTTTAATAAATTTTTTAATAAATTATTAATTTTTTTAATAAATCAGAATGTAATTCGAATCAACCTGATTCGAATTATTGTATGTGTGTAATTCGAATCAAGTTGATTCGAATTAGTGGGTGTGTGCGTTTGTGTATAATTCGAATCAAGTTGATTCGAATTACATGTAAATCAAGTTCGAAACAACTTAATTCGAACTATATAGAAATGTGTATCGGTTGATTCATGAAATAATTTTTTGTTTGGCGAATTTGTGTAATTTTTTGCTCTCCTTAGCTTAATATAGTGATTTGCCCTAATGATCATCCAATATAATAAATGCAAGAAGGTGAAGATTATTGGATTTCAAGATATATATGAAGTCTATTTCTCACTTAATTAATTGGTTTAACTCTTCAAAACCATACCTTCTTTTGGGTGTCTTCCCATGTCCTATCAATTTTGCTACAGTATATAGATTTAGATATGTTTTTTCTTATCCAAATTAAATCTCTTATCTGCATGCAAGTGTTCATTTTTGGATTTGAAGACGTTTTCATACTGTTATTATTTTTCTTTTTTAGTTCTTTCGAATTTTGGATGAGTTGATGTCTTGATGATGAGGGTTTTTAGAGTTCGTTAATATTAAGGTTTTGTTAATTTTGAGGATTCTTGATTTTCTGGATTAGAATTTTGAATATACATGTTGATAATGATGTTTTGCATTAGGTATGGATAATAGAAGTAGAAGATGAATTTTGTTGAGATATGGACGAATATTTAATAAGATATGACTTCTTTCATCAAATGGGTGGGTCAATTTTTTAATGGTGGGAGACTCAAGTTATTAAAATAAATTGAATTTAATAAAATTTAAAAAAATATATTTTTGTACGTGTATAAATAGAATAATATGGTTATATATAATATTTATACGACACTAACAAAATATTTCTCTTTATATATATGTTCATTAGCATATAAAGGAGAATTCTATGGTAATATTAATTTTAGTAGCTAAATATAGCATAAGTTTGACTTATAAAAAAAATATTAACATATAATAAAAAAATTAAATTTAAAATTAAAATAATTCTCTCTCTTAAATTTTTATTTATGATTAGTTTTATCAAAATAATTTTTTATAATTATTTTTATAATTATAAAAAACAATTTCAAAAAAATACCAAAATAATTTTTTAATTATATTTATAATTATTATTTTATTATTATTTTTATACTTAAAAAATAATTTTTTATAATTATTTTTACTAAATTAATTTTTTTATAATTATTATTATTTTTATTTATTTTTATTATTATTTTTTTTAATAAATTCTAAAAATAATACTGAAATTATTTTTTAATTATTTTATTTTTATTTTTATTTTTAAAATATATATTTTTATAATTATTTTTTTTATAACTTTAAGAAACTAACACCAAAATGAGATTTTCCCTCTTGGTGTTAGTTTAAAAATAATCATAAAAAATTATAAAGAGAGAGAATATTATTTTGATTTTAGTTTTTCAAAATTACAAAAAAAACAATCATAAAAAAAATTAGTTTGATAAAAAATAATAATAAAAATAATTATAAAAAATTATTTTAAATATAAAAATAATTAAAAAATAATTTTGGTATTATTTTTAGAAATTATTGAAAATAAAAATAACAAAAAATAATTAAAAAATAAAAATAATTATAAAAAATCATTTAGTAAAAATAATTATAAAAATAATTATAAGAAATTATTTTTTAAAATAAAAATAATTATAAATATAATTAAAAATTATTTTAATGATTTTTTAAAAAAAAATTTATAATTATAAAAATAATTATAAGAAATTATTTTTATAAAAGTAATTATAAGAAATGATAAGAAAGGGAGAATCATTTTAGTTTTAGGCTTAATTTTTTATTAAATGTTAATATTTTATTTGTAGATTAAACTTATGTCACTTTTAGTCACTAAAATTAATGTCACCATAGAACTTTTCTATATATAATCATTGAAATAATAATATTAGTGAATATTAATACTAAAATTTTCTATTTATACTTTTTAATTTTATATTTATTTTTTATTTCTTATTTATTTATTTTTTAACACTTTATCAATACGAGACTCTAATAAAATTTAAGAAGATACATGTAATATATTTATATTATGTCAAAAGTCAAAATATTCTCATCTTAAATTTAATGACCTTAATATATCTAGAGACAACTACTTATCATTGATATTAGATGCCAAAATCAATCTTGATTTAATGGATCTTGCACTATAAAAAAAATTGCCGGATACGTCAGATTTACTAGCAAATTTACCAAAAAAATTTGCCGACAATCGTCTACTATCAAAATAAATCCGATGGTATAAACCTTGCAGATAATGGTTTGCCGTCGGATTTTCTTATCCATCAAAATTTTTTTGCCGATAACTTTTACCGTTAAATTTATCCCCTGACAAATCCGATGGTAATATGTTAGTTACTAATAACTAAATTGATAATTACTGGCGGATTCATCCGATAGTAAATTCACCGATCACTACAAGAAAAATACATATTTAGCTACACTTTTTTTAAGCTACATTTGAAAAGCGTAGCCTATTCTATGAATAGGCTACGCTTTTTGCCGTGTTGCCTTTTTATAAGAGAAAAAGATACACAATTGTGGCATCATTTAAAAAGTGTAGCTTTAGGTATTATAGAAATCACTTAAATTTTATTTTTTTTTATAAATTCACTTATCATCATCCTCCTCCTATAGTAGAAGAGAATAAAAGCATATATAATTAATACCAACCAATTAAACAAGTAAAAAAGATAAAATTAAAGTACAAATAAAAAAAAGTATAATAACCAACTGCATTATAGAAAAGCAACTCCCATATTCTACAAGCAAGAAAGAAAAATTATGCACATTATGACTAGAAACTTGTCTTAAATTATTGTTTGCAAACTTATAAAAAAAATAAAGTCAATTAAAAAATTTTTATGTTCAATAAAAGATAATCCATATATCATATCTTATTACTCTTAATGGCCTATACAGTTGACTTAGTAAGCTTAATCACCAGCCAAATCAATATATAAATTTGTTCACTTTTTTTCAAACATTAAGATTTTAAAAGAACTTAAAATAAAATGTAAGACTTACAGAAAATATTCACCCTATCAATATTTGATATCATGATACTCTCTGAATTTTCTTTTTATATGTGATTTCAATTCTTTTTTTAAAATAAAATATGAATAATTGAACATTAGTTTTATAGGCATAATCAACCAAACAAATGAATAAAGAATAAGTACAAAACTAGAGAGAAAGTAAAAGTGGAGATAACTAATGTGTGATTGAATTTTAAGTTTTAATAGACCAATAAGAGAACAATTATAAAAATAACAACAAAAACCAATCATCAAACATAAAACAAGTTAAAAATAAGTAATTGGTTTTTACCTGTCACTACCAACCTTGTTAACATAATTGTTTTGAAGCTGCAATAATAAAATAAGTTAAAATTCAAAAACAAATTAAAAATAATTTGAAAATTAATTCAAAATTTGTTAAAACAAGTATTGAACAATATTTTGGATAAATAAACACTCACAATTGTAATAAATTTGTTATTTGAGTGCTTTTTTGTAATATTCTCTAAACTCAAACTTGTAAAACGAAAACCTAACAAAAAATTATAACCAATAATAATCAAGAACAAATTAAAAATCATAACAAAAATCAAGAAAAAAAATTAAGAAAAAATCAGAATAAAAATCATAAAAAAATAATGAATTCAAAAATAAGAGATTTCAAAAATAAAATAAAATAATGAACCCAGAATAAATTCTAAAATCAAAATTAGAATAAACAAAAAAAATAAAATAAAAATAAATGCTTAAAATCCAATAAAAATAGAACAAAATCAAAATAAAACAGGAACATAGCCATACACCATAAATTAAGAATTAGGGTTTAACTACTCTAAACTAACTAGTGAGTGAGTTACCTGGAGATAGTAGTGGCACAAAGGACTTTTCTAGCATAGTGGCAACACGGACGGTATAATGGCGGCGGCGATGACCAACCGCCAGGCTGCATTAGGGAGAGGGAGCTCCAGTGACACAGTGAGCAACGGCAGCTACAGCAACGGCAATAGCAGTGGTAGGAGTGACGAAAACGTCAGCGATAGAGAGACCAATGCGACTCAAGGAGTCTATGTAGTCTTTGGAGGCTGTTGGTAGCAATAGTGCTAGCAGAGGGAGTTGTCGGAGGTGGTTTGGGGGAGAGAGAGAGAGAGAGAGAGAGAGAGAGAGAGAGAGAGAGAGAGAGAGAGAGAGTTTCAAAATAAGGGGGGAGGACGCACAATTCTAATTTAGGGTAAATTTACCGTCGAATTTACCGACGGATAAATCCGATGATAATGCATTGAGGATATCCAAAATGCAGCTTTCCATTAATTGAGCATTATTGTCGGATTTTTCGGTGGATAAATCCGACGGTAAACCATTGCGTGTGACCAAAACGAAGCTTCCCTTTAGTTGAGCTTTATGCCTTTATACACCGGTAATTCCGATGGTATGATCGCACCACTTTTCTTTTTTTTTTCTCCAAATATTACCGTCATATTTACCGTCACAAAACCAAATATAATGATAACTTTCTTATCCAACGAATTTATTGCCAAATATGCCGGTAAATTTGTCAGTAAACCCGCTGCTAATGCCCGCTACTAAATTCGACAGTAAATTCGATGGTATTCAACATTTTTCTTGTAGTGTTAGAAATACCATTAAGACTGATAATAAAACATCCCAGAAGGATAAAACTAAAGGCATGATCTTCCTTTGTGGTCATCTTGACGAAGGACTGAAAAATGCGCATCTCACATTAAAAGAACCTGTAGATCTTTAGAAGAACCTTGAACAAAGGTATAATCATCGAAAGACTGTGATACTTCCTCAAGCTTGACATGAATTGACGCATTTGCATCTACATCATTTTAAATTCATAAATGAATACAATTCAGCAATGTTACGAATTACCTCACGGATAAATTATGTGAGAAAAAGATAACTAATAATGACATGTTAGATCTCGATCTTCCATGTCTCGAATGTGCTCCTGCAATAGCAATATCGAGAAAAAAGAATTTAAAAAATATTCTGGTATAATTTCTTGCCTTTTTATTGCTGAACGAAATAATGAATTACTTTTAAGAAATCATGAAGCGCGTCTAGCTGGCGTCGCCCCATTTTCTGAAGCAAATGCGAAAAATTATAACCCTAAAAGAGGTAAATGGCAAAGCTTTGGTAAGAAAAAAATTATGTTCAAAAGAAATTATCTCACTAGAAATGGGATAAAGAAAGAAATAATGAGTAAAATAAACCAACAGAGGATAAATATTTTCGTTGCGATAAAAAGGGACATTGGTCACATACCTGTCATACCCCAAGGCATCTAGTGATCTTTGTCAAGCATCCTTGAAAAACTATGACAAAGAAAAAAAGACAAATTTTATTTCAAATGATGTTGCTGAAAATTATACCACTCATTTTAAAGTATTTGATTTCTTTGAGGATCTTGAAAAAAATATCAGCCACTTAATCAATAATAAAAAAGTTTAATATTCGGATTCGTTAAGTACTGATATCATAAATAATGTATATAAATAATATTTAATAAAATATTAAATTTTATGTTTAAGAATTTCAAAATCACTAAATTTGTCAAGCTTTAAAATAGTAATAATAATAATAATAATAATATTGATGATAATAACAATAAAATTTCTAGTATATGATATTTTTCTTTTATATAGTACTACTTAAACAAACAGTTCCATTCAAGAATATAATTTTATTGCGCATACACATTTATTTATTTTATGTTATGATATTATTATTATTATTATTTGTCTTTTAAAAAATGGCAAGGACATATAATGAAGATATTTGCTTTGTGGATAGTGCAAGTTCGCATATCATTCTCAAAAGTAATATATATTTTACTCATCTTGTACCAAAAGAAGAATGTATTAATACCATTATTAGCTGAGACAATATGATAGACGACTCTGATGGAGAAAAAATGTCAGTAAAGAATTTAACAAAAATTATGGCGTTGCAAGTATAGTTCTAAACCGACAACTAAACCTCAATCAATGTTTAAATTGTTTGTCACTTAAGCAAACCCAATAAAATTAACCGAAGTAGTAAACCTTGGGTCGTCTCTCAAGGAATTGCAGAGAAGTGTTTATTATTGATTATGAAACAGTATATTTTTGGATTTTGTAATGAGAAACAAGAAAGTAAAATGAGGAGAAAATAAACTAATAATTAAGAAAGCTCTTAGCAAGGAAAGAAATTAAGAAGTCATATCCTCATTATCATCGTCAATTGTGATGGCAAATGTGAATTACCTTCACTTAGTTAACCTCTAAACAATGGAGGAATGTCAAGTACATACAATCAACTTGAATTCACAAGTCCTAGTCAACTCATAGTGAGAGACTAGCTTTGGTGAAATTCAAGCTAACCGGCAATCTTTAATCACCAATCAATAAAATACTTTTGATAACTCAAGAGTCTCTAAATAATCAATCCAAGTTAAGAACATAAAAATCTAAATTAAAATCCATCCAAGTATTTTATCAATCACTTGGAAGGCACAAAATAAAAGTATAGAAAAGTAATAAGAGGATGTAAAATCTAAGACCAACAATTGCAAGAAATCAATAATAACAAATTAAGAAAGAAGTAATAAACATGAAATACCTCAAATTGCATTAAAAAGAAATTGAATTTAACATGAAGGGTTCATAAATTAAATTGGGAAAGTAAAGTAATCAACAAGAGAAGATAAACTAAGATGCTAGAATAATAGAATGTAGAATAAAAACTAAATTAAAGCAAGATATAAATCTGAATTTGAAAAGAACTAAAACTAAAACTATGAGAAACCCTAAAACCTAGAAAGAGGAGAGAGAGACCTCTCTCTCTCTAGAAAACTATATCTAAAGTTAGTTCCCCTTCCAGCTCCACTCTGCAGCCTCTAATCTATATTTTCGGGCCTGAAACTGGGTCAAAAGGAACCCAGAAAATGCTGGATTTTCTGTAAATTGCAGCATGTGTCAGTCAGAAAATCAGTGAATCGGTGGTCTGTCCAAATTACTCCATAAATGGGGGATGCAGGATTCGAACCCAGGGAAGCCAGCAAACACGCCCCCTCATCCTACCACTGTGCCAGCCTGCATCTCAGTATAATGAATGACAAAAATTAAATATATAATAAACTATAACTGAATTTTTATGTTTTTTTATCCTTTTAAATATGGATTCACATAGTAACAACACATAGTATATAAATATATTAATATATTGATATTGATTGTATTATGTTTTTTTTTTGTTCATTAAATTGAGAAAGTATTTTGTATTAGTGACTAATTTATTATCTCATTTTGCACCATAAATTATATATAAGAATTGATATTTGATTGTTATTAATATATTTTAAAAAATATGTATTTAATTTTTAATTTTATTTCTATAATAGTATAATAAATATAAATTAATTAATAAATTATTGAAAATTAAAAATAATAGTTATTTTAATATAAAAAACAAAATAAAAATATCTATAATAGAGTAAAAAATAATAAAATATTTATTGTTCTTATTCCATATTATTTTAAAATAGCTTGAAATTCTTAAAATGTTAGTAAAAATATGTATTTTAAATTTTAATTTTAAATTTTTAACTATTTTTTATTTTTATTTATATAGGACCGAGTCAATCGGTTCAATTAGTGACCCACCGGTTGAACCAGTGACTCAGTGACCCAATAACCTAACCAATTCGATCACCGGTTCGGTTCTGACAATTATGCTGAAAACAATTAACAAACATATCATGGCATCGAATGGTAATAAGAGAGGATTAAAATTAGCAAATTTAAGGCCAAAAAAGCATGTTTTCAATCATATCACAAAATTAGGAAGGAAAATGTAGAACGTGCGAATTCTATGAATAAGTGTGAGAATAATGGATAAAATCCACTCAATTCAATACAAAATAAATCGTAAAATAGCGGTGTATCAATCTGAAAGAGCTATAATTTTGTTTTCTAGAGAAACAAAATTAATAATAAATAATGCACTATTGTCTACTAAGTCTCTAATAAACTTGTTGAGTTTTAAAAATATCCACCGAAATGGCTTATCGTATTGAAACAATGAATGATAAAAATCATGAGTACTTGTATATCACAACTCATGATCAAATCAAAAAAGTTATATTAGAAAAGTTACCCTTGGTGCGCAAAATTAGAACTCGCACAACTTAACTAGCAAGTGCACTAGGTCATCCAAGTAATATCTCAGGTGAGTGAGGGTCGATCCCACGAGGATTGTCGGACTGAGCAAGCAATGGTTATCCTGTTGAACTTAGTCTGGCAAATAGTAAAAGAGAGTTGTGGTTATTGTCACGCATAAACAAATCAACAAGAGAATAAAGAAAGCAATTTAAGGTTTGGTGTAACACAATGATGAGAAAATAATTAAGGTCTCAAAGATGTTTATCTTTCTGGATTAAAGTGTTTTACCAACTATTTTAACAATGAATGATTCATTCTATGGCAAACCATGAGTTAAAGCTTCCTCCTCTGAGACACAATGCCTAATCATCCCATCTGAGCATCTCTTAAAGAGATAGGGTTCATCCCACAAGTAGTACTTGGCATCGTGCAAAACTTTTCTGACTTGTTGTTTTGTGTACTCTTTAGAGATGAACCTCATGGCCTTATAGTTTGCAATGTCTGCAAACCATGGCACCTTTTGGATCACAAAGAGGTACTCATTTGAGAAGGTCTCAGTCACAGCAGTAGCAGGGGGTGGCGTTCCCTTTTCAGGCTCAATCCTTGACAGATGATCAGTCACCTGATTTTCTGATCCCTTTCTGTCTCTGATTTCAATGTCAAATTCCTAAAGGAGCAGCACTCACCTGATTAATCTTGGGTTAGAATCCTTCTTGGTCAGAAGTTACTTAAGAGCAGCGTGGTTAGTATAAACAATAACCTTTGAACCAATTAAATATGATCTAAACTTATCAATTACATAGATAACTGCCAGTAGTTTCTTTTCTGTTGTAGTGTAGTTCTTTTGAGCATTATTCAGAACATGGCTGGCATAATAAATGACATGCATAAGCTTGTCTTGTCTCTGTCCTAAAACTGCTCCTATGGCATAATCATTGGCGTCACACATTAATTCAAATGGCAAATTCCAATTGGGTGCGCCAATGATAGGTGCAGAGACAAGCTTTGCTTTTAAAGTTTCAAAAGCATGCAGGTATTCTTTATAAAAACAAAAGGTGTGTTAGTGGCTAGGAGATTTCATAGGAGTTTTGCAATTTTAGAAAAGTCCTTTATAAATCTCCTGTAGAATCCTGCATGTCCTAAGAAGCTTCTGATGGCCTTAACATTAGTAGGTGGCGGTAATTTTTCAATTACCTCCACCTTTCCTTGATCAACCTCTATGCCTTTGTTTGAAATACGATGACCAAGAATAATCCCCTCAGTTACCATAAAATAGTATTTTTCCCAGTTTAAAACCGGATTTGTTTCTTGGCATCGTTTCAGACCTAGGGCTAGATGCTTAAGGCATGAGTCAAAGAAATCACCAAAAACAGAAAAGTCATCCATGAATACCTCAATGAACTTTTCAACCATATCTGAAAAAACAGAAAGCATACACCTTTAAAAATTAGTAGGGGCATTATAGAGTCCAAACGGCATCCTCCTGTAAGCAAATACTCCATAAGGGCATGTGAATACCGTCTATTCTTGGTCTTGAGGGTCCACTGCAATCTGATTATAGCTGGAGTATCCATCCAGAAAGTAATAGAATGCATGACCGGCTAACCTCTCAAGCATTTAATCTATGAAAGGAATAGGGAAGTGATCCTTCCTTGTGGCATTATTGAGTATCCTGTAGTCGATACACATGCGCCATCCTGTGACAATTCTTGTTGGGATTAGCTCATTCTTCTCATTGTGAATTACTGTCATTCCTCCCTTCTTGGGCATCACTTGCACTGGGCTTATCCATGGATTGTCCGAGATAGGATATATGATTCCAATTTTTCAGAGCTTTGTAACTTCCTTCTGGACCACCTCTTTCATAGTTGGGTTCAGTCGCCTCTGTGGTTGCACAACTGGTTTAACATCATCTTCAAGTAAAATCTTGTGCATACACTTAGTTGGACTGATTCCCTTTAAGTCACTTATGGTCCATCCAAGAGCAGTTTTATGGCTCTTGAGTACTTGAATCAGCGCCTCTTCTTCATGCTGCATCAAGGAAGAGCTTATAACCACTGAATAAGTGTTTCCGTTGCCTAGGAATGCGTACTTTAAGGATGGGGGTAAAGACTTTAGCTCAAGTTTAGGCGGTCCTTCCTCAACACCATGCATGCTTAGCGTCTCCCTCTGAGGTGCTAGCTCATCCAGTTCAGCCAGTGTGTCTTCAAGAATAGTGTCCACTTTTTCTTCAAGCTTTTCAACTTCGAACACTTCCTCAACCAGAGGCTCTATGACGTCTATCTTCATGCATTCCTCAGAGTGATCTGGGTGTTGCATAGCCTCAACTGCGTTCAGTACAACCTCATCTTTATTGACCCTCAGCATCATTTCCCCTTTTTGGACATCTATGAGAGTTTTTTCTATAGCCAAGAACAGTCTTCCCGGAATGATGGATGCATTTTTGTTCTCCTCTATATCCAGTATCACGAAGTCTACGGGAAAGGTGAAGGGTCCCACTCTCACAAGCAGGTCTTCCACTACTCCCAATGGGAATTTAACTGAGCGATCAGCAAGTTGGAGACAAATGTGGGTAGGCTTTATTTCTTCAATTTGGAGTTTTTTCATCAATGATAGTGGCATTAGGTTGATACTTGCCCCAAGATCACATAAAGACTTTTTTATGCAGGCCTTTCCAATGGTGCAGGAGATTACAAAGCACCCAGGGTCTTGCAGTTTCTCAGGTAGATTCCTCTGAATGACTGCACTGCATTCCTTGGTGAGTATAACTGTTTCTACCTCTCTCCAATCCCTTTTGTTACTCAATATATCCTTCATGAATTTAGTATAGGAAGGAATTTGCTCAAGAGCTTTTATAAAGAGAATTTTTATCTCAAGCTTTTTGAAAACTTCTAAGAACTTGACGAATTGCTTATCCTTTTCTGCCTTCTGGATTTTCTTAGGATATGGTAGCTTGGCCTTGTATTCTGGGGCTTTGGAGAGTGGAGGATGAGTATCCAGGGTGACTGAAAAGGGATTATCAGGATGTCTGGGGAGAACACCCCTTGAATTGGCGTCTATTGTCCCCCTCCCCCTCTCTCTGGGTGTTGAACGCCCATTCTGCTCCCTCCTGGGCGTTCAACACCCGTGGTAGTACTCTGGGTTGCTGTATTTTCACCCTCTGGTGTCTCCTCTTCATCCTGCGCTTTATTGTTCTAAGGATGAGTATCCAAGATCTTGACACTCCTCAATTGAATAGCTTGGCATTCCTCTTTTATCTGTTCAGATATTTGTTGTTTTATTTGGCTCAATTGTGTTTCCAGGTTCTTGAGGGAAGCTCGGGTTTCCTGTACCAAGTGTTGTTGACCTTTTTTTACTTCTACAAGGATAGAAGGCAGGTCAGATGCATTATTGGGTTGTGGGAGTTTAGAAGAAGTGTTGTTGGCTAAACTTTACAAGCATTGCACTTATTGTGTGAGGAAGTTCATTCTGGCAAAGAATGGTGCATTCAGTAGAATTTTTCTTAGCTTTCTCTTTTACTAAGGTCTTCTCAGATAAGTATAAGTATTGATTGTTAGCTACCATCCCAATGAGCTCATCAGCTTCTTCAGGTGTCTTTTTCATGTGTATGGAACCTCCTGCAGAATTATCCATGGGCATCTTGGCTATGTTAGAGAGTTCATAATAGAATATATCCAGCTTGACCTAATCTGTAAACATTTCAATAGGGCATCTTCTAAGCATCAGCTTGTACCTCTCCCAAGCATCATAGAGGGATTTGCTCTCTCCTTGCTTAAAGGTCTGAATGTCTATCCTCAACTTAGTCAACTTTCTTGGGGAAAAGTACTTGTTCAGAAGCTTATTTACTACTTTACTCCATGTGTTCAAACTCTCTCTGGGTTGAGCATCCAACCATTTCTTTGCTTGATCTCTTACAGTAAATGGGAAGAGCATCAGTCTGTAGACTTTGAGATCTACTCCATTGGTCCTTATAGTGTCACAGATCTACAGGAAGTCAGAGATGAATTCATTGGGATCTTCCTGTGGGAGTCCACAAAACTGGCAGTTCTGCTGTATTAGAGTGATTAATTGAGGGTTGAGCTCAAAGTTATCTGCTCTAATAGGAGGCACACTAATACTCCTTCCATAGAAGTCAGGAGTGGGCGCTACATAAGATCCCAAGGTTCTTCTAGGTTGTGCACTCCCATTCGGATCCATAGTGAGCTCTTTCTGTTCCTGCATACACAAACGAGAGACAATGAAGAAGTGGGAGTCCCTATGTCAAAGTATTTAGAGCTTGATACGTAAAAATTTAGATTTCACGTACAACCGGCAAGTATACCGGGTCGTATCAAGTAATAAAACTCACTAAGAGTGAGGTCGATCCCACGGAGATTGGTAGATTAAGCAACTTTAGTTAAATGGTAAATTTAGTCAAGCAAACATGGTTTTGATTTCATGAGCATGGTGATTTTTGAACATAATTGCAGGAACTTAAATGGCAAGGAATTTAAAGAACTAGAATCTAGAGCGAAAATGGAAGCAAATAACTAAAACTTAGAATGCAAGAAACTTAAATGACATCAAAGATAAATTGCAAGGAATTAAAGGTTGCAGAAATTTAAAGAGCATAAGAGCAAAGAGCAAGAAGTAAAGAAACAGAATGTAGATGACAAGAATAATAAATTGACAGAATGTAGAAGGGAATTGGGTTATGGGTAGTCAAACAACTAGAAGCAAAAGAAATAAGAATTAATGATGGAGAGGATCATTAGGAATCAGAGATGCAAGTTTTCATGAATTGATGTTAGTCAAGTCCTTCTCAATCATGAGTATAGATCCATGGCAAGTGGGTAATTGAATCCCAATCTCTTGGTGATTTAATTTCTCTCAACATAACCAATTGCCACTCTCGTGATCTAATTGTTCATGAGAAGAGATGAAGCTCAATTCTAATCCAGCCACACAACTCCCATAATCTCAACCAAGGATAGTTACATCTCACATACCAACCAAGGTGTATTGATTAAGGGAATCATGAAAGGATGAACTCTAAACTGAATTATGTGGCTCATTCCTCAAAATTCACCACACAATTCACATAGATTAACCCCTCTCTCGATGGTGGTTGAATCTTTGAAGAACAAGAGTTTCCTCTTTGGATTAACCACTTGAATTGAGGAGGAAAAGAGGAGTTCATCAATGCACTCAAACAAGCAGAGCTCTTCCCCCTAATGAAAGTGGGGTTTAGTGAATCATAGCTCCAATTGAAAACTAAATTTAATGAAACTAAAGTGCATGAAAATAAAGAGTGAGACTTCAAAACAGAAATTGAGAATTCAAGAATTCATAGATGAAAACTACAAATTAAACTACACTACTACTAAGGAAGAAGAGAAGGGGAAGTGAAGAAGAGTGTATGAAGGGGAGGGGTCCGAAGACCCACTCTCAATGGAGTGTGCCAATTCACAGAATTTCAAATTGGTCTCCTCCGTATCCCTTCAATCCAACCCCTTAATTCTATGAAACTATAGTCTTTATATAGGCTTTCCTAAATTACAAATTGAAATGAAATTAAAAGCAAATTACAATTAAATGAAAATCAACTATTCTAGATTATTCTTGTGGCCTTGATTGATTGAGATTTATGGGTTTTGCTTGCTTGAGGTTAGCTAGCTCATGAAAGAATTCTTGTCAAATAGAAGAAACAGGACCCATTTTCATTGTTCTGGCCCAATGGCTTGGCGTGTTTGCCAATAACGCCAGCCTTAGTGCACGTTGGCAACGTGCAAAGTATTTTCCTGGAAGTGGGCATTGGTGTTTGGGCGTTGTTAGCCCAAGTTGTTGCTAACAACTTGCTTTTCTTCTTCTTGACTCTACTTTCATGCTTAATGTTACCCAGAATTTGAGCTTCAATCCTTTGCCTAAATATGAACTATGATATATCATTGGAAAGCTCATGATGTCTACTTTTCAATGCCACTGGAATCACCACATTTGGATCTTCCTAGCTCAAGTTATGCTCCATTGAAGAAGGCAAGGTCAGGCTGCCCTGGTTGGGCGTTTTTGCCAAACACGCCACCAATAACGCCCATGACAACGCCTCTAGCCCAGATTTCTTGGCCTGGGCGTTGTTGCCCAAGTTGCCAAGGAACACGCCAGGCCATTTTAGCCTTGGCAACGTGTTCGACCCCATTCCTTAGCCCATTCATGCTTCCTTGAATGTCAACCTCATTTTCTTGTTTTTGGGGCCTAAAGATGACTCTGATTCGAGCTTCCATTTCATGCTCCACTATAGACTATTATATATGGTTGGAAAGCTCTGAATGTCAGCTTTCCAACGCAACTGGAAGCACTCAATTTGGATCTCTGTAACTCAAGTTATGCTAGTTTGAAGGAGACAGGGTCAGGCTGCCAAAATCGCACACGTTTTTGGTGAAAACGCCCTTGTTTCCAGCGTTGCCAACGTGCTCAGATTCTGAAGCTCTAAATGAAGCCATCTTTTGAAGCTTCAAATGAATGCCAATCCCATACTATGATATATGGTTGGAAAGCTCTGGATGTCTACTTTCAAATGCCGTTGGAATCACCTCATTTGGAGCTTTGTAGCTCAAGATATACTCCATTGAAGGAGGTAAGGTCAGGCTGTCCAGCTCTCCAGCGTTTTTGGCAAACACTCCTTTGTTCTTTCAAGTTGCCAACGTGCTCGTGGTTGTTTCCTAGCTTCAAGTTTGCTGCGTTGCCAATGAGCACGCCAATGGAAAGCTAAGTTGGCAACGTGCTATGCCTTCCAAGGCTGCCAAGCTTGCTGGCGTTAGAGGCAAACACGCCTTCCTTCCCCAAGTTGGCAACGTGCACTCTGCCTCTTATCATCCAGGGCTTCCTCACTTCATTGCTTCACACATTGGCGTTGGCAACGCCCTTCTAGAGTTGGCAACGCCCTTGGTGACCTCCTTCTTGCTCCAGGGCTCTTTGCTTCACCTATCATCAACCAAACACATGCATCAAAGCCTTGCTAAATCACAAGATTTTGCATCATTCATAACATCAAACAATTCTTGCATAAATCTCATGAAAATGCACATATTTAACAATGTTTGATTGAATCAAGGCATGCATACAATTCTCATCCAAATACTTGCTTGTTGCCTAAGAAAATGCATGAAACCAACCTAAAGCATACAAAAAATGGCTAGTAAAACTAGCCAGGATGCCCTGGCATCACAACACCAAACTTAAACCTTGCTTGTCCTCAAGCAAGAAAAGAATCATGCAATAGAGATTGACAATCCAAGGTTAGAAGAATAGCAAGTTAATGTTCATGGCAAGCTAGTTTTCTATGCATGCTACAATCACAAAAGAAATGTAAATGATTGATGCTTCTATCTAGCTCAATTTATGAAATCTTTTTCTTATATTTCTTCCTTGAAACAAGCTTTTGATTTTTCTTATTAGCTTCTCCTTTTGGGTGCTTTACCCCATGAGTTAATAACAAAGCTACGATTCTAAATGCTTTGTTTTCAAGTATTACCACTTGATACATAAGCACCACAAGCATTTAATTAGAGGACTTCATTAGGCTTATTTTTTCTTTTCTTTTCTTGACTCTCTAATCATTGATGCTCAGAACCTTGAGCTTTGAGGGAGTGCTTTTGCACTTGAGCCTAGCCTTGACTTCTAAGTGTTTTGTTTTCAAGCATTTTACTTGATACATAAACACCACAAGTACATAACAATGAAATTGTCATTGGTACTCAGAGCCTTCAGCTTTCTCATTCTTTCCCTTTTTCTTTTCTTGCCTTAATTGCATTTGCTTCTTCAAGGTTTTCATGATTTTCAAAAGATTTCACAAAATGTCCTAGATGAAAATTTCAATTAAATAAAATCTAATGTACTTGAGCAACAATCAAACATACTAACCTTCCAATACTTGTATGCACATGCTTAGTTCTTCTTTAATTCCTTGTTTGTTTATGATCATGATGCTTTTTTTTTTTTGCTTTTGTATTCACAAAACTCAAGTTGGTAGTCATAATGCCACAGCAACATATTGCAAATCAAAATTCAAGCTATGCTTATTCATACCACACATGCATATAAAGAAGGTAATAAGACAATCATGCAATTTAAAGTGCTGGAAACAAATGAGAGGAAAAAGAACTTTACAACCTTGTAATTTATCTTCTCTATTGTTGTCCTTTTTCTCCTTTTCTTTCCCTTTCCACACCAAACTTAGAATGATTGCTTGTCCTCAAGCAACAATTAGAACCGTGGCTATGGGGCTAAGATAGATCATGAATGTCTTACACAATGAAACATTAGTAGCACATGTGTTTCAAGCAAACAAAATTAAAGATAACAATTAAGGCACAAGAGACAGAGACATTTTGATTGCAAACTTAAGAAGGTGAGCACAATACATTGCATAAAAGACAAGTGGCACACCAAACTTAGTGTGACACTTTCACTTGGAATTAATGCAAGTATCTAGTAAAGATTGGAAACAAATTTTGTTGCATAGCAACACCAAACTTAGAATGCAATCATATGTCAATTTATTTGAATTAAAACTAAGCAAATGAAACTGTTGTATGTTAAATACAATCACCAAGCTAAGAATCTGTCATGAATAAAGATCTCTTGGTAATGTATTAACAAAAACAGTTAATAAGCAAACTAAATGAAAGTATTTAAAGATAGAAAAATAACTAAAGCAAGTAGAATGAAAAAGTGTCAAATCAAAAGAGAAAAATAAAACTGCAGAGGCATTATGATTATGCAGACAAGTAGTGTTGCTTGAATAAATTGCATAGAAAATAAATGGCACACCAAACTTAGAATCTTGGTGTGTCACTTTCATTTTTGATTTGATACAATCATCCAAAAAGATTGAAAACAATTTGTTGCAAGGCAACACCAAACTTAGAATGTAACCATATGCCAATTTATTGAATTTAAATAAAACAAAGAACGAAAACAAAGCAGAGAAGAGAAATTATACCTATGGTTGACATGTTGTTCACTTTCTTCCTCTTCTTCCAGTTTGTTAATAGGAATGACCTTAAGGGGGAAGAAGATTCAGCTAGTGTCCCCTGTCTTGGCCTCTCCTCAACAAGCTTTCTTTTGTTAATGGCTTGATTGAGCTTGCTTACTGGATCAGGGGGAGGATTGCTTGTGGTTGACCTTTTTTTCTTCATGAATATTGTCCTTGGTAGCTTGGTCACAATCCTCTTCTTGGTGCTTTTGTTAATTGTCTTCACTTCTTTGGATTCAAGACTTGGTTGCTGTGTGATTATTGGAGTTTTGTCTTCATCAAGAGCCTCTTGAATTGGTGGTCCTATGAGCCCTTCCTTTTTGCACTTCTCTGTTTCAGTTGAGTGTGATTTCTCTTGAGTGTCTTCCTCACGTTCTTGCTCTTTCACTTCCTCTTTTACACTCAACATTTGCTTTAATAGCTCTTTTATGGAAGAGGTTTGTTGTTCTTTCCAAGATTTCTTCATCTCCTCTTCATATTTTTCGATCACAGATTCAAGGGAAGTTTGTGAGGGTTGTGAATGTTCATGTTCCTTTATAACCTCAAGTTCAATTTCATTCTCAACCACCTCATTCTTCATTGAAATTTCACTTGACACATGGACCTTTTGTTCTTCTTTTTCCACTTCCTTACCCACAAATTGGTCTTCATCCTCACTGCTTGGCAACCCGAAATGTTTCTTTATTTGCTCTAAGTGCCCATCTATCTTCTCAAAAAGGCTCTCTCGTTCCTTCCAACATTGTTCTTATCTTTCCAAGAGTTCTCTGGACTTTTGAAGGAGGTCCTCAGTTACTAGCTTAAGAGATGAAGGTTGAGAGAAGTTTTGTGGATATGGATGTGTTGTGGTGAGGTTGTTTTGAGTGGTATGGAATGAATCTTGTGAATTGTGGAATAAGTTTTGTGGTTGGTGGAATGAATTTTGTGGATGATGAATTGAATTGTATGAATTTTGGAAGGAATTTTGTGTTGAGGCAAACTCCAGAGGTGAAGAATTTTGATATGAAAAATTTGGAGGTAAGGTTGGATAATTAAGAGGTGATGGCTCTTGATAAGTAGAATATGGGCTCTCAAATGCTTTCTGGTTTTGCTCCTCCCAGGCACTACTTGAAGAATTATTGAAATCATCATAGTATGGACAATCTTGTAGTCCTTGGGAGGAATCTTGCATGAATTTGTTGCAAGCATAATCAAGAGATGATGTCTCTTGATGAATAGCATTTGGAGAATTAAAATTTCCTTCCCAGCCATAGTTTGTGTCAATGTCATAACAACATGGTTCACTTTGTAGCTCTGGGAGGAAATTCATTTCTCTTAATTGTTCACACTTTTGTTGATATGCCCAAACACCATGAGGGTAATGACATAAATCATTTTGTGGTTCTGGACAACATCTCATGTGATTAGCTTGATCAATTTGTGGCTCTGGAGCAAATCTCCATGGATTGGAGTGCTCATAATTTGCAAGTTCTTGGTGATACTCCCAGCCACCATTAGAGATTGGTGGTGGTGGGTGATATCCCAGAAAGTTTGTTTGATCAAAAGATGAGATAAACTCCATTTAAGTTTTGTAGAACACAATCACAAAGCAATTGAAATACATGTCTCAGATGAGAATTTCTTAGTGAGGCAATAATACAAACACCTTAATGTCCAAAAAGAAAACAAAAAATTAAAAGAACTGTACAAAGAGAAAAAAAAACAAAGAAAATGCTTAATCTAAACTACCATTCACTTAATCATTGTCAATCTTTTCCAATCCCCGGCAACGGCGCCAAAAACTTGATACGTAAAAATTTAGATTTCACGTACAACCGGCAAGTATACCGGGTCGTATCAAGTAATAAAACTCACTAAGAGTGAGGTCGATCCCACAGAGATTGGTAGATTAAGCAACTTTAGTTAAATGGTAAATTTAGTCAAGCAAACATGGTTTTGATTTCATGAGCATGGTGATTTTTGAACATAATTGCAGGAACTTAAATGGCAAGGAATTTAAAGAACTAGAATCTAGAGCGAAAATGGAAGCAAATAACTAAAACTTAGAATGCAAGAAACTTAAATGACATCAAAGATAAATTGCAAGGAATTAAAGGTTGCAGAAATTTAAAGAGCATAAGAGCAAAGAGCAAGAAGTAAAGAAACAGAATGTAGATGACAAGAATAATAAATTGACAGAATGTAGAAGGGAATTGGGTTATGGGTAGTCAAACAACTAGAAGCAAAAGAAATAAGAATTAATGATGGAGAGGATCATTAGGAATCAGAGATGCAAGTTTTCATGAATTGATGTTAGTCAAGTCCTTCTCAATCATGAGTATAGATCCATGGCAAGTGGGTAATTGAATCCCAATCTCTTGGTGATTCAATTTCTCTCAACATAACCAATTGCCACTCTCGTGATCTAATTGTTCATGAGAAGAGATGAAGCTCAATTCTAATCCAGCCACACAACTCCCATAATCTCAACCAAGGATAGTTACATCTCACATACCAACCAAGGTGTATTGATTAAGGGAATCATGAAAGGATGAACTCTAAACTGAATTATATGGCTCATTCCTCAAAATTCACCACACAATTCACATAGATTAACCCCTCTCTCGATGGTGGTTGAATCTTTGAAGAACAAGAGTTTCCTCTTTGGATTAACCACTTGAATTGAGGAGGAAAAGAGGAGTTCACCAATGCACTCAAACAAGCAGAGCTCTTCCCCCTAATGAAAGTGGGGTTTAGTGAATCATAGCTCCAATTGAAAACTAAATTTAATGAAACTAAAGTGCATGAAAATAAAGAGTGAGACTTCAAAACAGAAATTGAGAATTCAAGAATTCATAGATGAAAACTACAAATTAAACTACACTACTACTAAGGAAGAAGAGAAGGGGAAGTGAAGAAGAGTGTATGAAGGGGAGGGGTCTGAAGACCCACTCTCAATGGAGTGTGCCAATTCACAGAATTTCAAATTGGTCTCCTCCGTATCCCTTCAATCCAACCCCTTAATTCTATGAAACTATAGTCTTTATATAGGCTTTCCTAAATTACAAATTGAAATGAAATTAAAAGCAAATTACAATTAAATGAAAATCAACTATTCTAGATTATTCTTGTAGCCTTGATTGATTGAGATTTATGGGTTTTGCTTGCTTGAGGTTAGCTAGCTCATGAAAGAATTCTTGTCAAATAGAAGAAACAGGACCCATTTTCATTGTTCTGGTCCAATGGCTTGGCGTGTTTGCCAATAACGCCAGCCTTAGTGCACGTTGGCAACGTGCAAAGTATTTTCCTGGAAGTGGGCATTGGTGTTTGGGCGTTGTTAGCCCAAGTTGTTGCTAACAACTTGCTTTTCTTCTTCTTGACTCTACTTTCATGCTTAATGTTACCCAGAATTTGAGCTTCAATCCTTTGCCTAAATATGAATTATGATATATCATTGGAAAGCTCATGATGTCTACTTTCCAATGCCACTGGAATCACCTCATTTGGACTTTCCTAGCTCAAGTTATGCTCCATTGAAGAAGGCAAGGTCAGGCTGCCCTGGTTGGGCGTTTTTGCCAAACACGCCACCAATAACGCCCATGACAACGCCTCTAGCCCAGATTTCTTGGCCTGGGCGTTGTTGCCCAAGTTGCCAAGGAACACGCCAGGCCATTTTAGCCTTGGCAACGTGTTCGACCCCATTCCTTAGCCCATTCATGCTTCCTTGAATGTCAACCTCATTTTCTTGTTTTTGGGGCCTAAAGATGACTCTGATTCGAGCTTCCATTTCATGCTCCACTATAGACTATTATATATGGTTGGAAAGCTCTGAATGTCAGCTTTCCAATGCAACTGGAAGCACTCAATTTGGATCTCGGTAACTCAAGTTATGCTAGTTTGAAGGAGACAGGGTCAGGCTGCCAAAATCGCACACGTTTTTGGTGAAAACGCCCTTGTTTCCAGCGTTGCCAACGTGCTCAGATTCTGAAGCTCTAAATGAAGCCATCTTTTGAAGCTTCAAATGAATGCCAATCCCATACTATGATATATGGTTGGAAAGCTCTGGATGTCTACTTTCAAATGCCGTTGGAATCACCTCATTTGGAGCTTTGTAGCTCAAGATATACTCCATTGAAGGAGGTAAGGTCAGGCTGTCCAGCTCTCCAGCGTTTTTGGCAAACACTCCTTTGTTCTTTCAAGTTGCCAACGTGCTCGTGGTTGTTTCCTAGCTTCAAGTTTGCTGCGTTGCCAATGAGCACGCCAATGGAAAGCTAAGTTGGCAACGTGCTATGCCTTCCAAGGCTGCCAAGCTTGCTGGCGTTAGAGGCAAACACGCCTTCCTTCCCCAAGTTGGCAACGTGCACTCTGCCTCTTATCATCCAGGGCTTCCTCACTTCATTGCTTCACACATTGGCGTTGGCAACGCCCTTCTAGAGTTGGCAACGCCCTTGGTGACCTCCTTCTTGCTCCAGGGCTCTTTGCTTCACCTATCATCAACCAAACACATGCATCAAAGCCTTGCTAAATCACAAGATTTTGCATCATTCATAACATCAAATAATTCTTGCATAAATCTCATGAAAATGCACATATTTAACAATGTTTGATTGAATCAAGGCATGCATACAATTCTCATCCAAATACTTGCTTATTGCCTAAAAAAATGCATGAAACCAACCTAAAGCATACAAAAAATGGCTAGTAAAACTAGCCAGGATGCCCTGGCATCAGAGCTCCCAGTAAGATACCCACAAAATTAAGAAATAAAATAAACAAAAACAAGCTATTGAACTAAAAGTTTCAAAAATAAGAATGAGAAACTAAACCAAGATTTTTGAAAAAGAAGAAACACTAAAATGACACCAAACTTAAAATCTGAAATAAAATGAAAATAAGATAACTAGAACAAAATTCGAAATTAAAGGAAAAGATAAACAAGATAAAAATAGAAAATTAAGGAAATTAAACAAAATAGAAATCAAAAATTAAAAAGAATAATTAAACAAAAACTAATAAAAATACCTAATCTAAGCAACAAAATAACCGGTAGTTGTCAATCACAAACAATCCCCGGTAACGGTGCCAAAAACTTGGTGCGTGAAATTAGAACTCGCACAACTTAACTGGCAAGTGCACCAGGTCATCCAAATAATATCTCAGGTGAGTGAGGGTCAATCCCATGAGGATTGTCGGACTGAGCAAGCAATGGTTATCCTATTAAACTTAGTCAGGCAAATAGTAAAAGAGAGTTGTGGTTGTTGTCACGCATAAACAAATCAACAAGAGAATAAAGAAAGCAATTTAAGGTTTGGTGTAAAACAATGATGAGAAAACAGTTAAGGTCTCAGAGATGTTTATCTTTCTGGGTTAAAGCATCTTACCAACTATTTTAACAATGAATGATTCATTCTATGGCAAACCATAAGTGATTAAGAAAGTTATTAAACCTTAATCTCTTAGTGATCTAATCTCCTCTAATCCTCATCAAACTCCACTTTCGTGGCCGCCCAATTCAAATCAAAGGGTGAAGTTCATAGAACCAATTTAACGCCACAAAAAACCCTAATTACACAAAGCTAACATGATTATATGTCACATACACCAATTAGTTCATGTAATTAGCAATTTAGGAGGAGTGTTTTAAAGCTGTAGTTCAAACAAGATAACTCTCTCGAAAATCACAAGAACTCATGTAGAAAAGGGTCATACTCTCGTTTCACCCAATTCATAAGATTAAGAATGAAAACAACACCTTAGAATTGAATCAAACATAAATTAAAATAGAAGAATAATAGTTCCAATCTACAGAAATAAATAGAGCTCCTAGCCTTAACTAGGAGGTTTAGTTGCTCATGACTTACAGAGAAAATAGGGTTCTGAAAATGCGAAGGAAGAAGATCCTAAATCTAATTGATCTTTTCCTTTAAATACTAACCTAATAATAAATATTAAACCTAAAAGATATTATTTGTAATAAATAAATTTTACAAAAAGAAAATAAGATAAAACTAATAAGTGCTAAATCCACTTGGAGGCCCAATAGAGTGTAATTTGACTGCTTGCTGGCATCCAACTTCAGAACTGGGCGTTGAACGCCAGGGGAGGAAGCTAACGTTGTTGGCCTGTGCCCCTCTGTTGCCGTTGAACGCCAGGTGGGCGTTCAACACCCAGGGAGGGTGCTGTTAGCATTTTTCATTCTTGCTCCAGGCTTCTCCAAACTGCTCCAAATTTTACCTAAAACCATAAAAACACAAGAAAAAATCAAAGTAGCATCCAAAGGTGATTTTTGCACTAAAATCAAGTAAAAGTAATTAAAATCTAATTAAAAACAATATAAAAATAACTAGAAAAAGGTATAAGATGCTCACGTATCAACCCTCACTTTCTTTTGTGTTATACTATACTAAAATCAGTGCAATTTGCAATTGAGTCATATGCCATTGTAAACTAGAAGTTTACTAGTCCAAATGAATTCATAATTTGGCATGATCGATTGGGTTATCCTGGAACATCTATGATATGGAGAATTATTGAAAACTCCCATGAACATTCACTAAAGAATCAGAGAATTTTTCAATCTAGTTAATTCTGTTGTGCTACATGTTCTCAGAAAAAGTTTATTGTAAGGCCATTGCCAATAAAGATTAAATTTCAGACCCTTGAATTTCTAGAAAGAGTTTAAGAGAATATATGTGGACCAATTCATCCACTATGTAGATCCTTTAGATATTTTATAATCTCAATAGATGCATTCTTGATATGGTCACATGTGTGCCTATTGTCTTCTCGCAACCTGTCGTTTACAAGATTACTTGCTCAAATTATCCTATTAAAAGCACATTTTTCAGAAAATCCAAGTTTTTTATCCTTATTATATGGCTAATGGAATAAGTGTTAAACATCCAGTAGCTCATGTTCACACACAAAATGGGTTAGCAGAATTACTTATTAAAAGCCTTCAATTAATTGCTAGACCCTTACTTATGAGACCAAATCTCCCTATTTTTATTTGGAGCATGCGATTTTACATGTCGCAACACTTATTCGTTTGATGCCAACAAGTTACCATCAATTCTCTCCCCTATAATTAGCTTTTGGCCAGCAGCCAAATATGTTTTATTTGAGAATATTTGGGTGTGCAATATATGTTCTAATTGTCCCACCTTCTCGCACAAAAATGGGATCCCTAAGAAAATTAGGAATTTATGTGGGATATGATTCTCTCTCTATAGTAAGGTATCTTGAAATATAAAAGATTATACATTTGCAAATAATAGCAAATAAATTACCTGATAAATTTTCTGATCCAAAAGGATAACCAAATCCTATATACCAGTTGAAAATGCACAATCCGAATTGATATTTTAGTTAGACAAATGGCTATTGAAATGAGTATACACCAGAAGCGTAGTAGACCAATTGGTTTCAAAAATAAAATTTCTCAAAAAAGAAGAGAGGCATTTAATATTACCAAGACAAATAATACTCTTGTTAAAAAAAAAGATAAAGACAGAAAAATACCAGCAAGTGTTCAAAATTATGATATAGTTTTGATACCAGAAGACGTTTAAGTACATGAAAATTATAAAAATGATAAAGTCTCGATAAATTATATCTTTACAGGAGAAAAATGGAACCAAAATAAAATAATTGTCAAAGAATAAGGATCTTATTTGCATATAATGTGGCATTACACATTATGCATGAAAATAAGGATCTTAAGCTAAGAACAGTCAAAGAATGTCGATAAAGGAATTATTGGCCAAAATGGGAAGAAACTATGAAGGCTGAGTTAAACTCATTTGCAAAACGTGAAGTCTTTGGACCTGTAGTCCGTACACTAGAAGATGTAAAACCTGTTGGATACAGGTAGGTATTTGTGAGAAAACGAAATGAAAAAAAAATGAAATTACATGCTACAAAACTCGATTTGTGGCACAAGATTTTTCACAAAGACCCGGTATAGATTATCAAGAAACATATTTTCTATAGTAGATGCAATACCATTGCTTATTTGATCAGTTTATCTGCATACCATAAACTACATATGCACCTAATGAATGTAGTGACAGCTTATTTATACAAATCATTAAATCGTGATATCTATATGAAAATTTCTGAAGAACCAATAAATATTTTCAGGGGTTATACTCAATCAAATTGCAGAGATCTTTATATAGTCTAAAGCAATCTGGTCAAATGTTGTATAATCGTCTTATTGAATATCTGGCCAAAAAAGGTTCAAAAATGATGATAGCTGTCCAGGTGTTTTTATAAAGAAATATGCATGTAGATTTATTATAATTGTTGAAAATATTATTGGAACCCATGAAAAGATTTCAACAATTATAAAAACTCTAAAAAAAGATTTTAAGATGAAAGATCTCAAAAATACTAAATTTTTTCTCGGCCTGCAGATCGAGCATACAAATAATGTGATCTTTATTCATCAATCAACATATACAGAAAAGATATTAAAAAGATTTTATATGGATAACTCACATCCATTAAGTATCCCAATAATCGTAAGGTCTTTGGATGTGGAAAAGAATCAATTTCGTCCTAAAGAAGAAAATGAAGATATCCTTGGTCTTGAAGTACTATATCTCAATGCCATTGAAGTACTAATGTATTCCGTTAATAATACACGATCTGTCATACACTTTGCTGTGAATTTATTAGCAATGTATAGTTTATTTACAACCAGAAGACATTGGAATGAAATCAAATAAAATTTTTTGATATCTTCATAAAATAGTTGATATGGGACTATTTTATCCATATGAATCCAAGTCATAATTAGTTGGCTATGCAGATGTATAATACTTGCCTGACCATAAAAAGGAAGATCTCAAATAGGATACCTATTCACATATGGTAATACAGCTATATCATAAAGGTCTACAAAATAGACAATAGCAGCAACATCCTCTAATCATGCTGAAATACTAGCAATACATAAAGTAAGTCGCAAGTATTTTTGGCTCAGGAGTTCAATCAAATATATTTATCATCATGTGGACTGACTGATAGAAAAATAGCTCCAACTATTATGTTTGAAGATAATGCAGCATGCATTGTTCAACTTAAAGGTGGATACATCAAAGGTGATAGAATAAAACATATTTCTCTCAAATTCTTCTTCACCCATGACCTTCAAAGAACAATTTATATCTAACAGATCCGCTCAAGCGATAATCTGACAGATTTATTTACAAAGTCACTTTCAAAATCTTCCTTTGAAAGATTAGTGCATCAAATTGGGATGCTCTTATTTCAAGATATTAAATAATGTCAATAAAAAAGAAATGCTATACCCTTTTTTCTTTAGTAGAATTTTTGTTCCTATTGGATTTTTCTTGACAATGTGTTTAATGAGATAGTTCTCATTACAAAAAATATTATACTTTTTTTTTACTAATTTTTTTTTATTAGATTTTTTTAATAAAGTTTTAATGAGACATAATTTTAAATGGACATAAAAAAAATTATGATATGAATGTCCATTTAACAACGTACGACTTCTTTCTTAATATGAACGGCTTAATTTTTCAATGGTGTAAGGTTCACATTATCAAGATAGATTGAATTTAATGAAGTTTAAAAATGATAACTTTTGTACATATATAAATATAATAACATAGTCTGAAAAACAATATACACACAACACTAACATAAAATACTTCTCTATATGTATACGCTCCTCAACTTATGAAAGAACGAATATATATATATATATATATATATATATATATATATATATATATATCAAATATCAGTTATATTGTGATAATAATATTAGTAAATATTAATATTAGAATTTTTTATTTATATTTTTTATTTTATATTTATTTTTCCTTCTTTCTCTATGTATTTTACAACAAACTTATGTTATTTTTACAAAGTAATAACAAACTCAAACTTTAAAAAAGAGAATAACCGAGAACCTACTAATTCTTTTAACCAACATTTTTTCTGTTGTTTTAATTTCTTTTTTCTCTATAAAAGTAATTGAAATCTTCAATTTTTATTACTCCTTTTTTGTTTTACTGGCTGGTCATTTGTTAAAAACCAAAGTTCAATTCTCTAACAAAACTTTGTTAAGGAAAGGAGAGATAAGTATTGACTTAAAATTGTTAAAGAGGATTGGCATTATAAGTAACAACTAACAACCGCATATTTACAATACTAAGGAAGTAGGCTTAAAGTTTTCTTATCATTATAAGGGTCTTTTTGGTATATACATAATATTTAAATATTTGGGTAAATATTCAGTTATTTACAGAATTTAAAAATATGACTCCTTTCATAAATTCATTGATATCAAATTATTTAAATTTTCATATATAAAAAAGATTATAAACGATATTATTTGTTTGCTTAGTAATAAATCGAGAGGAGTTTCTTTAGGCAGTTTTCTTCGTTGTCTAGGCTCTAGTACCGTTAAAAACAAAGTTAATTAAGATTAGTATAGATATATAAATAGTTCGTAATTTTTTTTAATTTTTTTTAAATAGTGAGTCAAGTCCACGAGATTTGTTCATTATATTTTCAGATTGAAAAAATATAAGAAATTAATCTTTAGTTAGTTAATACAAGTCAATTTTAAAATTTAAAATTTATCACTTAAAAGATAAAAATAAAAATTAATTATTTAAAGTTTAAAATAATCATGAAAGAATAAATTATCATCTGTACCATAAAAGATACTATATTCATATAAGAATAAAACGACAATTGTAACTATAGAAGATTGTCTCTGTGTGTCAAGACTCAAAGAGTATCCGGATGTTAGTTACACAATTAGTCCGTTAGAATACTCTTGACACATGAAAACCATTTTTCGTAGTTACAATTGTCGTTTTATTCTTATATATGTATATTTTTTATGAGTATAAATAGTAATTTATTCTAAAACAATAAAATAATTTTTATAAAATCAACTAATATTAACTTAAAAATTTAATTTCCTAATAACATAATTAGTTTAAAAGACGAGTAACTAAATTAGTTAAGTCAGGTAGATGTTAGTTCTTTAAGACTTTGACATTTCCTAACTTTACTCTTCCAAAACTGGCCCCCAGATCTTGAAGCAAAAGGCCCGAAAAATGTTGTTAAGTTCTGAACCTGTGAGCACGGAATACAACCACTCAGTACACTGATACAGATGATAAGTTGTGAGAAGAGTTTCAAGTGTACTAGAAATACTGGTATTTAGTCGTTTTAACCGTTAATTTGAATTATAAAAAATATATATAATATATTAATTAAAATTAACGATTAAAATAATTAAAATACTGGTATTTTGTACACTTAAAATTTTTCCTAAATTGTTATGTGATTTTCCTCTATCTCTTTCTCGTAAATTTAAAAATAAAAATAGTGCACTTTCATTGGAAGCTTTTTGGAGGGGAAAAAAAAAAAAAGAAGAGAAATGTATTAAAAGATTTTACCCTCGAAAGTCGAAACTGGCCCATTCCTAAAAAGTCACTAGCAGAATTTCCTCGAAATTTCGTCGAATAATATATTGAATTATTGATTGATATTGGGCAAGGAGTCATCTATGTTCACCAAGTCACTAATATATATCTATATCCATTTATGGTATTAGTAATACCATAACTAGTATATATCTATATCCAACGTAACAAGCTCATTAAGGAGTTTTATACTTTTATGTGGTATTTCTGATCTTGAAGACTTTCTCCCCTTGCAGAGGCTAAACAAGGCAAGTATCAAACATTTAGATAGATTCTTTTTTGTTAATCAAGAAATGCTTTTATTTTGTGTCTTCTGTACGTGATTTTAAAATGACCAGAATAGAGTTGATTAGTGGATCATGCTTGCACTTTGTGACATGTTAATAGTATTTTTAAGTGGGAAGAAATTACCACTTTTTGAAATAAAAAATAATTTTAGATTTGTTCAGTTTTAAGATGATACCAGAATCAATTTAATCCAATGCAATATATTTTATTGAAAAAGAAAAGGAAAAAAAAAACCATCAGGGAAAAAATGCTTGGTGTTCATGTGTCAAAATGGTCTTTTGCACCAATGATAAGTTGGCCGTAAGTCAGGTGGTACTTTTTCCTTTTTTCAATAATCTCAAATTCCTATAATCAAATTAATTAGATTTTTAATAATAATAATAATAATAATAATAATAATAATAAATATCTTCATATAAGTAATATAAAATCAAATTAGTTTTAAATAAATATGACAAATTATTTCAATAAATAGTTTTAAGTGAGAAATCATTTAAATTTTTCAAACATTTTATTTTGACAAAAAAAATCAAATATTAAATGTCAACAAGGTGCGCACAATTATGGGGTTAGAGGAGAAAAAGCGTTCCATTCTTATACCCAAATTTTTTTCTGTCTTTATCCTGATTTTTCGTTGTAAAAAATAACCGAATCTCATTTTCTATATTCATTTTCTCAGAATCTTTATGGGAATCTTTATTTTTCATCTCTCTACATTCTTATAAAAATTTATCATAAAAATTTTTTTAGAAAATTAAATATATATATATATATATATATATATATATATATATATAATACACTAGAACAACATTTAAATATATTTTGTATAAATTCTAAAAGAATAAATTAAAATTCAACATCTAAGTCGGAAAAAAAACATAACATATATAATACAGAAAATTAAAATATCTAACGACCACCAACACCTCCTCCACCTCCACCTACATATCCAACTCCACTCGGGCCAACTCCACATCCACCTCCACCTCCTTCTCCACCTCCACCTCCACCATCATGTCCACCCCTACCAGAATCAACTCTGATGTCGTGGCCACAACCACATCCTTCGTCAGGCTCATCGTCACCACCATCATCGTCACTGTCATCTGGACCTCCACCTCCACTACCATAATCCTCTCCAGCCCTCCATACAGGACGGGATCAGCCTCTCCGACCATCGCCACCCAGTCCACCTCGACGACCACCCCTGGCTCCTCTACGACCTCTACCCCTCACCACAAGATCATAAACGGCATCATCGAGCCACCTCCACTCATGCTGACTAGCTCGTGTACCCACACACACTCTACGCTTGGCACGACGGTTGTCCGAAACATCAAGCATCTAATCCATCGGTGGAGCCTGCCCCGGACCTCTATGCAAAGCCTCATGCAGGATCGAGTCACCTCTGGGTCTCCGAGGAATAGCTCAGGTGACAAGAATCTTCTCCCATACTGATACCACCAATTTAAGTACTCATGAGAGGGTCTTGGATTAGGAACAACATCAAATCGTAAGACGTGATCTGCCCTGCGGTCCTAATGAATGTGTCGACTCTGTAACATAAAGGGAAACCACTCATCACCGCCTCAACCATCCTTCGACATCAAAAAATCGATGTTCAGTGTGGGCTGCGGGTGATGCTGAACTCCTCCAAGCTTAGGCAGAACCCGATCGACCTGATGCCACTTGATTACAGCAAAGTATATCAAGGCCGTCGCGGACCTCCAACACACAGTGTGTCAAGGCTCTAATATCTCCGAATGCACTACCTGCAAGACGTTGCGAGAGCTGTATGCATCCAAACGAACTGAAAAGGCAATAAAATCCAACATCATGCTTAATGTACAGTAAACTCACAATATATGTCAATAGCAAAGACACTAAACCATTTAGTACTCACATCACGAGGACAAAGTAAATCAATCCGCAGTCTGCAGTGTGCGACTCGAGGTTCCTTCTAGTTAGACGTCAACTGATAACCTGACCACCTACCACCTAATAAACATTGTTAACAACTAACAAAAATATAAATATAACATGTCATCACAGAATATAATTAATAATCAACCATGTACCTCGAGTCCAACGACTAGTGGAAGGAATCAAATCCGCCGGGCTTAAACTTCGAAAACCTCCAAAAGATCCATGACTGGAGGAGCTATAGAGGTCCTGCCAACTTAACTATGTTCTTGTTGGCTACACGGCATAGGCACCTATATAACCAAGACAGAGAGACAGAACCCCAGCTATTACTGCCCATGTCCTCTAACCTCGCCACGTACGGAAGCCACCTGATATGCATGCGAGTACCGGACTTGTCGCCGAAGAGCTGCGTCGATAGTAGCATCATAATGTATGATATGGCGTACCTCCGGACTGTCTCCTCGTCTATCCCCTGTGGAAGGTGACTGAAGGTCTGTGCATCCAAGTGCACTTCACAGTGAACTTGTCGATGCAGTCAGGTGGCACATCACACCCAACAACTCTTGAAACCACGCCCACGCCGGGCGTCCTCCCTTGATATGTGTCTCGAAGTTCGTCAAACATCCACTGACATAGTGACCGTTGATCGGGAGTCCTAGATGATAGGCTACATCCTGTAACGTAATCGTGCATTCACTGAACGGCAGATAAAAGGTATGAGTCGTCTCGGGCGCCATCTCTCCACAAATGCATTGACTAACGGCTCATCCAACTTAAACCAGTGATCATTGAGCCTCGTAAGATGGGCCAGCCCCGCCATTTGGACGTACGACATGATCCTCTCATCTAACGGCGTACCGTATTGCCTCCTCAAACTCGAGATGAAGCAGTGGGGCTGCGTGACATAAAAATAAAACACTCTATCCCAAAATTTTACCAAAAATAAATTATCTAAGACGAATTTTTTTTACCTTAACCATACTTCTATTAAACTCTCAGAATCCCTTATCCGACATCCATTTTTTATTGGTATACCCTAACACACTACCATCATTCTATCAATACTATTACCTCTGTTCAAGATCTATAGATTCTATCAATTATAATATTCATGTTCTAAACAGTTTAATATCAGTAAATAGCTTCTAACACATGACAATCCCAAAATAAAAACTCTAACTAATACTTTAAGTTTACATATTCTAATCATGCTAATAAACAAGATATAACCAATTCAAACAAAACTAACACATTTCTTTATTTCTTACAATAAACAAATAAAAGGGCATCAAAATAAATATTTTATTTTACTAACCTCTTCATACACGCTGCCAGCGATATGTGCGACTCCATCCAAACGGTAGATTCGGTCCGGGTCATCTCCCATCAAGATTGGTTGCGTCGCTTTCTCTTAATTTGGTGGGGTATGGGTGGTGAAATGTAATTCGAATGAAGTGAATTCGAATTATATAAAGGTATTGCACATGTAAATTGAAATAGGTAAGCTAGATTCATATAGAGGCCACGGTGAAGGGTAAATGGAATTAGGTTGGTTAGATTTAATACAAGATAAATCGAAACCACCTAATTTGATTTACTATGGGCACACAAACCATTGGCTAATTCGAATTACTATGAGTTTGTGAAACTGTGTGCTGACTAAATCTGCTCCACCTAATTTGATTTACCTCATGCATACATAAATCGAATTTGTTTAATTCAATTTACTCCCAAGTCAACGTTACCTAATAAATTTATTCCACTTAATTTAAATTACTGTTAAAAGTTGTAATTCGAAATAGCCTAATTTAATTTACATAAAATTAAGTTTTAGGTGATACACGTATCAATTTTTATTTTAGGTGATACAAGTAATTTTTGTCTGCTTTTGGTTTACCTAGCTATTTTCCCCTTTATTTAATTAATTAAATAATAATAAAGGTTTTTTTTGTTTAACGATGACCAAACTGCGGGGTATATAGTATATAAATAAATTACACGCATCAATATGAATATAATCATAAGTAAGAAAAAATTTGTAGAACTAGAAAAATGTCATTTATATATTAGAATATTACAATTATAATAAAAAGTTAAATTTATTTTAGAAAAAAAAAGTTTCTGTTCGATAATAAAATTAGAATATTATATTTAATTTATTCAGATTTGAATTTAAATATATGTCTTTTCATCTATGTAGATTATTTAATATTAGCTATTTTTAAATGTGCTTGTTATTCAATTGTAATTTTTTTTCATACAACTAAAAATATAAAAAATTAATTTTTAAATAGATCATATTAATTTTTTATTATAAAATTATTTTTAACTCTTGTTTTAAAGAGGATATAAAGTTTATACTTATAATTTAAGATTTATAATTTAAATTTTAGAATTTAAAATAAAATATATTTTTTGTCTTTAAAATTTGTCAAAAATTTTAAAAATATTTTTAAATTTTTATTTTGTTTTAATTTACATCAAATATACTCTTTACAGTTAAATTTTTAAAAATTTTAGAACTAATCCATCAATAATACCTAACAATTATGTCTGATTTGCTTATGTTAAAAGTTCTTCTTATAAAATTGTTATTGAATTGACTTTTAAGTTTTTTGAAAAATTGTTAGTCATCAGTGATATATTTGATAAAAATCGAAAAATTCTAAAACAAAATAAAATAGCATATTTTTAAAAGTTTTAACAAATTTTAAGAATAAAAAATATATTTTATTCTATAATTTAAAATTTAATATTTAGTATTTAAAATAAAAAATTATTTTTGGCTAAAAAATAAATTCTCTAATTTAACTCAATAATAAATTTTATTAATTAATTGACGTAGTTAGTATTTAATAAATATTACCAACTAATTTTGTCTCATATTATCTATATGTATCTAATAAAATTTAAAATTTTTTACAATTATATTCAAATATACGTTAGCGTCATTCATCAAATAATAAAGTAAGCTTTTATAATTTTTTTAGTACACCACATAAATTTTATATTTATTTTTTTATTTAAGTAATAGCTCAAATACCTCATTTAATTAAACGCATAATTATACCTAATAACTAGCTGCAAGAAATGAAAGACTTATTTTCAAACAAAGAATAGAAACATAATCGACTAACTATTCGGTAACAATCAGTGAAATCAATAATCACGTATTATATTTTTATAGTGACACACAAAAATATCATCACATATTTATTTTTGCTATAAACACCATAAAATTTTCTTTATTAATATCATATGGTATCATTAATATTTACTCAAATAACTATCCAAAAATTTGAGATGCTTTTGCATCTGTATATTGTTGCGCTTTCTCTCCTACACATATTATTATTGTCTAATCATCTAATAAATTTTTGTAATCTATATCTTTTGACGATCTCTCAATCACAATGTATCAATTTTAGAGAAAAATCTTTAAATTTTTTAAACACTTTATTTTAACAGAAAAAATCAAATATTAAATTTATTTAAAGATATCAACGAAGTGCACACCATTGTGGAGTAGAAAAAGAAAAGGCATCTCATTTCTGTATCCCAAAATTCTATTTGTCTTTATCCTAATTTTTTTGTCGTGGTAATAACTGAACCTCATTTTTCATTTTTTTTTTCATAATCTTTATGTGGACTTCTATTTTCCATCTCCCTACATTTTTATAAAAATTTATAATATAAAAAATCTTTTAAAAATTAAAAAATATAACAACATATAAATATATTTTGTCTAAATTCTAAAATAACAAATTAAAATTCAATATCCAAGTCGAAAAAAAACACAGCATAATACAAAAAATAAAATAAATTTTTATATATATGATAAATGAAATTATTAAAATACTTATAATAACTCTTAAAATATTAAAGATAATTAAGTAAACTCACATTATTCAAGAATCAGGAAAGATAGAATTCTTGTTCATGTCCTACAGTTGCCATGGAAAATTTCTCCTTCCATCTCCGTCTGCGTGAACAAAAATTAATCTTCGGGATCCTTATTCAGGACAATACCTACAAAAATTATAGCAATTAGAAGAGTTTTATCCCTCCTAAATTTAATACTCTTCCATGGTATTTATCTTTTACTTAATAGCAACACGTAATTATTAATATCATATGGGACCATTAATATTACTCAAATAACTATTCAGAAACTTAAGATGTCTTTACATCTGCATGTTATTGTGTTTCCTCTTCCACATACATCACTATTGTCTAATCATCTAATAAATTTGTGTAGTCTATATCTTTTGATGATCTCTCAATCACAATGTATTTTGTTTAGAGAGTTTTTCAATAAGTCAAATTAAATATTACTAGCCAGGGACTGAATGTTGGAAAGGGACACCTGTTGCATGAGAAGAGGGGGAAGATAACGTCAGAAAGGGCAAACAAAGTAGCTAAACAAACGGCTAGCTTGTTGGAAGTCAGTTTCATCAGAAAATTTGACTATTTCACATGGCTATTAAATGTGGTTCTTGTGAAAAAGACAAACGAAAAATGGAGAACATGTCTGGATTACTCGGACCTTAACAAGGCATGTCCAAAAGATTCATTTCCCCTCCAATATTGATGTCTTGGAAGATGTAGCGGTGGGATACAAGTTTTTAAGTTTCATGGACGCATATTCGGGATACAACAAGATCTTGATGCACTACCCTGACAATGAAAAGACAGCATTCATAACGTTAGAAGGAAGGTATTGTTATAGGGTTATGCCGTTTGGCCTGAAAAATGCGGGAGTAACCTACCAAAAGTTTATGAATAAGGTCTTCAAGGACCACATAGGTAGGTCGGTAGAAGTTTACGTCGACGATATGCTAGTTAAAACGGCTGAGCCGACCAGTCTTGTAGCCGACCTACAGGTCATATTCGATTCCTTCCGGAAACACAACATGAGACTGAATCTCTTGAAGTATGCTTTCGCCATGGAAGCAGAAAAGTTCTTGGGATTCATAATCACCCAAAGGAGGATAGAAGCTAACCGGACAAATGCAAAGCCATGCTTTGCATGACAAGCCCCGGGTGTGTGAAGGATGTGCAGAGACTAGCAGAAAGGTTGACGGCCCTATCTCGTTTCCTCGGCGCGTCGGCGGCTAAACCATTGCCTTTTTTCAACCTGATGAAAAAAAGAATGGCCTTTGAATGGATCCCATCTTGCGACGAAGCTTTTAACAATTTTAAAAGAATTTTGTCGAAACCACCCATCCTCGGGAAGCCAAGAGACGGGGAGCCCTTATACCTGTACCCGGTAGTGATGGAGGAGGCCCTAGCCACTGCTTTAGTGCAAGAAGAAGGCAAGCAACAGCAACCCATGTACTTCATAAGTAAGGTACTCTAAGGGGAGGACCTGAGGTACATGAGGCTAGAAAAGGTGGCTTTTACTTTGTTGGTCTCCTCTCGAAGGCTAAGGCAATATTTCTAGGGGCATCCGATCAAGTTGAGAACCGACCAAGCAATCAAGTAGATCTTGCAGAAACACGACCTAGCCGGGCGGATGATGGCCTGGGCAATAGAGTTGTCTCAGTACAATATTCAATATGAACCCTGCCATACCATTAAAGCCTAGGCAATGGTTGACTTCTTGGTAGAGATGACCAGCGAACCTCCAGAGGCCCCGAGCACACGATGGAAGCTCCATATTGACGGAGCGTCCAACTAAGCATTCGGTGGGGGTAGGGATCGTATTAGAAAACTTAGAGGGGGTGACTTATGAACAGTCTATCAAATTTAAATTCTTGGTCTCTAATAATCAAGTAGAGTACGAAGCCATAAGTAAACGGGATATACCAATCTCGGGATCCGCTACCACAAAAGTACTTGGAAAAAACCAAACAATTATGCAATGGCTTTGAGAAGGTGATTGTCCAGCATGTACCCAGAGAAAGGAACGCTAAAGCAGACCTCTTATTGAAGTTAGCTAGCACCAAGCCCGGAACGGGAAATCAGTCCCTTATCTAAGGCTTGGTGAAGGAGCCGTCGATGGCATTATGTTTAGGCCAAAGCCAAGAGGAACCTCCCTCATAGATCGACCCGATCCAACGGTTTCTCGAGAAAGGCGAGCTTCCGAAAGACAAGGAAGGAGCTAGTTAGTAAGAAGAGAAGGTGCCAAATATATGGTGGTGCAAGGTCAATTATACAAGAAAGGGCTCAATCAACCCCTGCTGAAATGTTTACTGCCCAAACAGATGGAGTACGTCTTGAAAGAGGTACAAGATGGGGTGTTATGGACACCACATTGGAGGAAAGTCTTTGGCCTAAAAACTTGTTAGAGCCGCCTATTATTGGCCCACTATGATGACCGACACCAGCGAATACATGAAAAGGTGCCTCAAAAAGAAAATGCAAACCTTCATAAGGCGTCGGCAGAGGAACTAAACTCCATCATGACCTTCCAACCTTTCTCCTAGTGGAGATTCGATCTGCTGGGCCCATTCTCAACGTCACCAAGACAAGTCAAATACCTAATTATGGCCATTGACTACTATACCAAATGGGTAGAGACAGAGCCTTTGGCATGTATATCGTCTGTAAACTGCCGAGAATTCTTGTGGAGGCAGGTGATCGTAAGATTCAGAGTCCCTGAGGTCGTGGTATCAGATAATGGAACATAGTTCTCTGATAAGAAGTTTGAAAAGTTCCTATTAGGCCTTGACATCAAACAAAAGTTCTTCTCTGTAGAGCATCCTCAGAGTAATGAACAAGCAGAGGCAGTAAACAAAGTCATCTTGAATGGACTGATGAAGCGTTTGGATCAAAGGAAAGGCTCGTGGATAGAAAAGTTGGCCTCAGTCTTATGGTCTTATAGGACAACATCTCAATCTTCTACTGGGGAGATACCTTTCTGGATCACTTATGGTGTGGATGCCATCGTTCCTGTCGAGATAGGAGAACCCAGCCCAAGGTTGCTATTGGGAGGAGATGACGAGATGATCGAAAAAGACCTAGTAGATGAAACCAGAACAATGACCCATTTGTCGAAAGCAGCACTAAAACAAAGGTTGGCACTACGCTACAACCACAAGGATCATAAAAAAAAAAAGATTCGAAGAGGGAGACCTAGTACTACAACGCAACGACATCGGTCCGCCGAATCCAAGAAAAGGGAAGCTCTCCTCCAATTGAGAAGGACCTTATAGGCTGAAGGAGGTCCAAGGCAAAGGCGCATACAAGCTCGAGAGACTAGAGGGGAAAGAGATACCAAGGACTTGGAATGCGGCGAACCTCAGAAGGTTCTACTCTTAAGGCCCAGATGGTCTCCCGACTATGCTCTGACTGCCGGTCACGATTCGGATACTTTTCTTTGTCATGTGTTCATTTCATACCTTGTGTTCGTTTTTATTTACCTTCTTTTAATCTTGCAAGCCTACTTGTACTATCATGACATATGAAAGAATGTGTACTCTTTTCCCTTACTGTCAGCACAGAATGACAGCAAGGGGTTTTGATAAGGCCCATTTTTCTGAAAAACTACTTGTATTTTGTGCTAAAATTTATTGTTTGAAAATTACTACCAAGTTACGTGTACGGCTTTTTGGGACTAATCACCCTGGGAGCCCCTCCGTGAAGACACATGAATATCCATCGAGTTACGGCTAAACAGCCAAGTAAACAAATGATATGCAAGTAAATGACCAAAATCATACATTAAAATAAACCTACAAGTCTTAAGTACAAAAGCCCACAAATTGACAGTTCAAAAGGGCAACACATTGGCCCAACAACAACAAAATAGTTAAGAATTACAAGTCCAAAAGGGCAACACATCAGCTCAAAAATAAAAAGAGTTCAACATTACAAGTTTTATTACAAATTTTCCACTTCTTCGGCAGGTCCTTGCCATCCTTGATTATCTTGAAGGCAGCCACAACAGAAGTGTCAAGGTTGGGAGTAAGCAGCGAAACTTGGGCCTTGATCGCCTCCTTAGTAGCAGCTCTGGCATCCCGAGCATCCCTGATGATCTTCTTGTTTTTCTTCTTCAAGTTGGTGGCCTCCAGGTGAGCAGAGTCTGCCGACTTAACCGCCTCGGCTAGCTCCTTCACCTTGGTCTCTGCCGTAGCAGCTCGACCTTGTGCATCATTGAGTTGCTTGGAGAGGGAGAGGTCCCGATCAAGGAGGCGCTTGATCTCATTGCCTGCTTCCTTCAACTTTTTCTCAGCCTCGCTCAGCTTGGTCCCCATGGTTTATCCCTCAGCCTTCAACTTCAAAACTTCACACTGGGCCATCCTGTACTTCCCATCTAATACCTGGCACTGGGCCAAGACTGGATCCATCTTCCTCGCGATGGCGGCAGCTCGGAGAAGGCTCTGATATGTTCACCTCGTTTGGGTGACCATGTTCTTATCCTGGAAAAAATTTTCAATGCTAGCTATTCGATGAAGAAGCCCACGTTAAAATTTTTCTCCATCACGGATAGAACCTGTCCTATACTGGAGCTTGTTTTCCTTTTTTTCATGGCTTTGTCGTAATCAACCCCACCACCAACACTGTGCCGAGGGGGTTCCCCAGGCAGAGGCTGAGATTGAACCTCTGGCTCGTCGACTTGAGGGACCTCGGCTTGAGGAATAGGAGAATCAGAGTTGTCGTCATCCCCAACAAAGAGGTGAGTCATCAGGCAACTGAGCAAAGTGTTCCCGGTAGCTATCCCAACTGCAAAAGAAAAGAAAACCAAGTTAAGAACTCGTCAATGAAACAGCAGTGTACAGATCGGAACATCGGGAGAATAACAGAAAGAAGTATGGATTTACCTACACAATCCCGACCGATTTTTTGGTCACTTACAAGAGATGAGGGTTAAGGGAATTGGAACCAAATATTGCCAGCAAGACATCGGCAATCTGCTGGTTCTGCCGACCTAAACCATCATAGGTCATTTTCATCAAGTAGTTGGAGCCGGCGCCGAAGCTCCAATAGGTCGAAATGCGCCTCTCCCCCTCAAGGGTAAGCCAAAAGGGATGACGACCTCGGGCTGGCTTTATTTTGAAAAAAGGTCTCACTAAAGCCATGAAAAGAATCTTCAAATAGACCGAAGATTCTACGATATTGCATAGCCTGGAAAGAAATGTACCCCTTTTTATACTTACCCTCCTGGGAAGGGTTCGTGAGTAGGAAAAAGAAAAGGAAGACTTCGACGGTGGCCGAGAGCTCCAGGTGCTCACAGACCATTTCAAAGCACCGCACGGTAGCCCAGCTGTTCGGATGAAGTTGCGAGGGGGCAACGTCACATCGATTTAAGAGAGCCATAATAAAGGGGGAGAAGGAAAGTCAAACTCCCAGGGTAGTAAACATGGGTTTATACACCCAAATCCAATCAGGGATGCGTGGAGTGTCAATGTTTAGTTAGCAGACATGATCCCGGAGACCCAACACCAAGAGTTTGTAATTTGCCTCCTCGGATCCGCCTCTGCACAATGCTCCTAAATCACAGAGCTTTGTTAACTCATCGCGGTTACTGTGGATGACGTGCTCGTGACATTAGTAGTACACCAAGCATACCAATTCACGGAGGATCGCTGCGCCATACTTACAGCGTGGGCACCACTTAAATTGTGAGGTCGGGAGAAGGTTCTAAGCCAAAACTAAGTTATTCTACACTTAAACCAAAATCATTCTATATAAACCATTCTAGCCTAACCGTAAAAAAGGAAACCTACGACACCCCCTTGAAAACTATCTAACAAATCCAGTTTCAGATTCAAAAGGTGAAAGCGAGGGGAAAATCAGTGTAACAATGGCAGAAAATAAAGCAGAATAACGTAAATAAAAGATCACTTACCAGTAAAAATGGATAGAGAAGGTTGCAAGAGGAATAACAGCGGCACTGTAGGGGTAGAGTGAAATCCACAACAATGACGAAGGTGGAGGAGGTACGCAGATGACAATAAATAAAAGAGAAAATGGAAGAAACGCGAAAGATTAGGAGCAAAATTGATCTTCCCGCTGGCTTTCAAATCACTTAAAGAGCATTTAATGCTTTCGGAATGATAATCGAAGTTACACCCTTGAGTAACGGCTAGGGGCAACTCCCACGCACAAGGAAAGTACTAAGGGATAAGCCCCTCTGATGAAGCCGGATTGAGCAAAGACCCCTTCTCACGAGAATATGGGCTAGACTATTGCGCCAAATGCAAGCTCCACACCTTGGCGCATTGGGGGCATTATTCTAGCCCAGCCCAACAGTAATCGGGGGTTCATCAAGCGGCCCCATGACCTAGCCGTAAGACAAGATGCATAACGCATGAGTAGGAGGGCCCACTCGGACAGATAGGGATAAAGGAAAGGGACCTACCCCTCTCCTCAGGTACATCACTTTACCCTAAGTAGCCGCCTCATCGTACAGATGCTTACTTTGGCATCGGAGTATCCTTGCAGGTGGCCCCACCCGCCGACTCACTGACGGCCAATATCTCCACACCTCATCTCAGTTCTTGCGTTCAGGTTTCGGCCCTCACCTCCAATGATCTTCACCCTCCCGGACCAACGAACAACTGAACAAGTTTAAATTTAGAGTAAAAGTATATTTTTGTTACTAAAATTTGTCAAAAATTTTAAAAGTATATTTAATTAATAAGTTTTATTCCTTTCCATCGTCGCATCTACTTCTTTATCTCCATTGTTCGCCTCGTCTTCTACTTCATGATCATTCAGGCCAAAAGGAAAAAGGGTTGGATGGAGTTAATTAAAATTTTAAATTTCGGTTTAGAATTGGGATTAAAATTAGAAGGATAAAATTAAAAAATAATAATTTCACTACAACAGAGGCGCTGCTTAGCGGTAGTTTTTTTCTCTATTAGTGGCGGTTTTAAACCGCCGCAAAAACAAAGGCCGGCGGTTCAGTAGATCGCTCAGGTTATGGGCGCCGGGATTAGGTTTTGCGGCGGTTTCTAGCAACCGCTGGTATAACCGTCGCTAAATTAATTTTTTGGTCCAATTAATTTAGCGGCGGTTTTAAACCGCCGCGATATACAGGTATTAGAATTTAGTCTATTTTCACCCGCGATTACGAACCGCCGCAATGTTATTATGTTTTTTGATTTATGAATGTTTTCGGCAGTTATAAAACCGCTGCTAATTTCAATACAAATTTTAAAAAAATTCCTTTTAAAAAATGCTGATTTTTTTTGTTTAATTTTAAAAATAAATTTTTTGGCCTTTACTGAATTTTTTTAATGCTATAAATCTTAATATTTTTCATCTATTGAATATAACTTGTGGCAGAAATAACAAAATTAACTGATACATCATTTGCACTAAACTCAAAAAGTATACAAACCAAAATATAGAGCAACAGTTGCAGGCACATATAGTACGCATTGAAAAGGTGTGTAGAACAGGTGTCAATCAAGTTCTTAGATAACTATCAAGTTACATTAAAAGGAAACTAGCATACTATAAACCCTATTCACTTAAAATATGAACGTAGTGAAGAGTAGAGCACACAACCCAACCTGCACTTGCAAAGGTGATAAAACCAATTCCACGATGCATTTTTATCATTGATCTTGTTAAAAAATGGAAATAAATCATAAAGCATTCATACAACTACAATAATATCATGAATGGGGAGGAGTGAAGGGTGAAAAATGCTACAAAGAAACGGATTTGATTACACAAGAGGATTACTGGGGGAATGGTACTTTTCCATCAATGATGAGGGTGGTGGAAAATGTATTTCAAGATTTGAAATCAAGAGGCTTGAATGTTCACATGCTTAACATCACACAGCTCTCAGAGTACAGAAAAGAAGGCCACCCATCTATTTATAGGAAGTAATGGGAGCCTTTAACAGAAAAACAGATTTCTAACCCAAAAGCTTATGTAGATTGCATACATTGGTGCCTTCCAGGAGTTTCTGACACTTGGAATGAGCTTCTCTATGCCTATATTTTCTATCAATGACCAAAAACTGATTATAGAAATTTGGAATATGCAATGGCAATATGGTTATTAGAGTTTTACTTTTAATTTTTTTAATTTTTTTCCTCTCTAATTGGTTAAGGGGAGTATAAGTGTAAAGCATATTGCCTCTCCTAATCCTCAAAATATCACACATGTGCTGATGACTTTTTATATTTTGTCTTTGTTTCTGTTTTTGTGTTGTATACTAAGGTTTTTTTCTTGGAATAATGCATGACAATATGACATTACCTTGTTTGCTTCATGGAAAAGCAAAGCATGTTTTAACCATTAGTGACATAAAAAATATGCAAGTGGCCGAGAAAAAATAGTAATTGAATTGCTAAGCTTTTGATTATTTGTTCTGTTTGACTGAAAGAATCCATAAAGACACTGACAAGTGACAACTTAATTCAGTGACCACTAGCTGACTCTTGGTATCTTAGACAGATACATAACCTTAGAGTGAATGCCAAATAGCAAACCAAAGGTTATGAAATTCCCAAATTGACTACTAAGAAATTGAAAAATGAAAACAATATGATAAGACTAATTATTCACTGACCTTTTAGTTTATTGTGGTGCGCTTTAGTTTGGTTTTGGTAGGAAAAACAATCCGATCCAATCGTACAGAATTCAATTAGATTGGTTTGGTTCGATTTTTTTATCCAAAGCCAACCAAACCAGACCAAACCGTATTGAAATGGATTGGTTTGGTTAGTTTTTTGGTTTTTAAACTAGTTAAAAAACCAACCTATCATAGTCATAGTCCGTGTACTAAAAAGGTTCTATCTTATTTTCAACCAGTAATATGCACTAAAATACCAAAACAAATTTAATTTCACAAATTGACACACTAAAGTCATACAACACAATAACTAACATAATTGAAAGTTCAACAAATCATCATAGGTCAACAAGAAAGCAAATATCATCAATCTGTGTTGAAAATCAACTATAGGTGTAGCAAATATAATGTCACTTGCATTACAAAAATAAAAGCATTGTCATTAATTAAACCTGCATCAGAAATGGAAGAGCAGAGCAAACTAGGCAGTGTCTGTTGCTAGTTGAGTCACCCCAAACTTCACCAATAGTTTATTCAATGCCTCGGGAACAAACTTCATACTTGACCTTTTAAGAAGGTGAGAATAATTAGCAATCTACATGATTTTACATTATTTTGGCTTGTGCATATTAAAAGAGAAGAAGAACATGCCTGGCGTTGCGGCGGCAACATTTCACGGAGATACCAGTGCATCTTACAAGTTAAGATTTTGCTTCACCCCCTTTTGTCCTCTGTTCATGGCAAGACCAAAACCAAAATAAAAGACTAAATTGAAATCAAATCAAGAAGAAAAAATATAATGTGAACTAAAATTAAAATCTGAGACCAAATTGAACGGGAGATTTTTCAGATCCCAACAATCTGAACCAAGAGTATGGGCATACCTAGGATCGAGACCGGAGGGAGGAGAGAGCATATCGGTGGTGGACCCATCAGCAGGGGAAAGCACCACGCAGCTGGTACTGACGGGCGGAGCTACACGGCGGCAAGGATTCATGATTGGAGATTTGTTTCACGCCTCTACTCCTATTCTTGTTCGCACTAAGAAAATAGGAAAGGAAAAAAATACAACTGAAGAATTAGGGATGAGCGCTTACTAGAGATGAGAAGACGAGCCAGCAGCAGGTCCAAACCGACGATGATGACGAGGAGGTCTGGACTTGACGAAGAGGCCAGGGAAGAGACGGCATCGCGACCAACAACTCCAAAACGACCTTCTGGCGACGCGAGGAGATGCGCACACCTTCAACGGCGAGAGCTGCTACAGGCGAGGGCTGCTTAAGGTGAAAGCTTCCAGAGGCAAGTGCTTCACAGCTGGAAGGCATAGGGAATCAGGGCTGAGGGTTAGAGCTGGTGGGGAGTGTATAACGAAGGAGAAGAGCGTGATGAGTGCTTTTGAAAGGGGGAGTAGTATATCTGATGGTCTTAGTATTTTATTGATAATAATAATAATAATAATAATAATAATAATAATAATAATAATAATAATAATAATAGGATCAAGGTTCTGATTAGCGGCGGTTGTTCAAGAAATAGCCGTAATCAATCAGACTCTGCGGCACATGATGTCAATTGCTGCAATCTCTGATATTTGTGACAGTTAGATAAATGGTTAGAATTTTTTTGTTACTGTCCTCCGCTTATCTTGTAGTGTTTGATTATCAAAAAATTTATAAAAAACATATAATTAACATATATTTAAATATTATAAAAAAATTAAAATAAATTAAAATTTAGAGTTTGATAAATTTTAAGAACATAAAATATATTTTATCTGTAAATTTATGAACAAATTATTCGCATACTAGTTAGAGATTAAATTTAGATGATATGAATTAGATTGAGATTTGAAAAAACATTGGGAATCATCTTCTTTTCATCAATAATCGATTAATATTTTTTATTTTTTCTTTCGCTCATTTCTTTAAAAATTATATAGATTTTTAATATATGTTGAATTTAGACAATGTTTTAGGGGTATTATGTGGTATAATTCATAATTATTACAAATTACTAAGGGCTTGTTTGGGAACTTTAGAAGTAACTTTTTTTAATTTTTGATTTATGAAAAATAGTAGTATTAATGTCTGGTGTAATTTTTAAAATCAAATTGCAACTTTCTAAGAAGCTATTTCGAAGCTTATAGAGAAGTTAAAAAAAATGACTTCTCTCATAATATTTCTATTTTTCATCACATTTCTATAAAATAAACATTTTTAGAGTTAAAAATCCAAATACAAAATAACTTATTTATAAGTTACTTTTAATAGAATCATTTATTGTTTAAGTTATTTTATCAAAAAGAGCTTAATTAAGTTGGTTACCCAAACTAGGCCTAAGTACTAAAATCCTATAACTTCTCTAAAAGTGTGTCCTTTGTTTATCAGTTTTCCCATTTTCCAAGCAGGATAGATAGTAAGTTATAAGGAATATATATTGGTTAAAGATCATTTATTTTTTGAATTGGTTCTGAAATAATTTTTTTAATTATATTAATCTCTAAAAAATAAAATGTAAGTTAAATTAGTTCTTTGGTCAATTAAAAGATGACGTAACACATTAAATTCACATGACATGATAATATAGTAGGTTAATGCCACGTATCATAGGATAATTAGTTGACATGTTAGGTTAGTGATACATAACATATATTATTTGATACGTAATAAATTTATTTATAATCAAAATAGTCCTTAAAAATACATATATAAGTTATTTTTGTAACACCCTACCATACAGAGTCTTATGCTTAAGTCATAATTCAGAGATGGCAAGGTATTACGACCTCTAAAATAAAAATTTAGTACGTATAGTAGTATGAATGATTGATTATAACTAGGAGCCTTTGTAGAAAAAGGGGTAAACAAAAATCGCAACTCGAAAGCGCAACACTCCGATCGATATCGTAACGAACAAGGATAACCAACGTGAGATTATATATATACAAAGGAGTGTCAAAAACAGGAATATCAAGACTCAAGATCCGGCTGCGAAGATAACCGGTCCGAGTATAACAATATATACATATGATAAAATAAGGAAAACCCCAAGGTAACCCAAAGGGACACAAATACATAAAACCTATTCTCCAAAATCTCCCATAAGAGGAGTCATCACAGTTTGTATTATTGAATGGAGATAAAAGTATCTAAACAAAACATATAAACCAAAACATAGCCCCGAGAACAACGGATCTTCGCAATATAGAAGTCTCCAGCATGCCTCAGCGGGTAACCTCACGCCCTGCATCTGAAAACCACAAAATCCGCATGGGTGAGAACCAGAGGTCCCCAGCATGGTAACAGCTTCCACATATATAATACATAATAATGGAGGAAAGCCAAAGGCAATCCTAGAACTTCCTCCAGATAATATCAAAGCTTATAAACAAGCTAAACCGTATAAGGGCACCTGACTAAAGATTCTTCAGTCTAACTAATACTTCCCTTTCCAATTCCTTCAAACCTCCTAACCACCAGCAGGAGTATATTATAGCAAACACAGATATATCAAACAAAGAATATACAAATAATAGCAGTTAAGACATTTAGACAATTAGCAAGTAATATGCAGTCAAATAGGCAATCTCAAACAATTCACATAGTATGCATATGATGAATGCCTGTCCCTAGTGGCCGATGATATCATCTTGTCGGTTATATAGCCAACCCGACAAGTCCTGGTCGCTAACCATTGGACTGTCCCTCTGTCGTGCATCCCCAAACTCGAGTTATACTCGTTATAAACGTGATCATAAACATGATCCATATCCTTCACCCTCACTGGTGAATATTTACGGGGGTTCGAGCTCATCCGGGCCTTTCACAGTGCCCGGCCACACTTACAACATAGGGTTAACAGAGCTTCGAGTCTCAACCTGGAGCACGTGGTGGCTAGCCACTGCTACTACCCAAGGAAACTCGTACTCAGATAGTGGAAGTGCAATTTCACAATTATCAATAATTCAGCATCAACATGCATGAATTCTCATCCATGGATCAACATCCATACCAGCCATTCCGGCTCACGGTTCAATCCAGAACCAGCCAATATTCATAGCATACACAGCTATTCCGGCTCGCGGTTAAATCCATAACCAGCCAATATTCATAGCATACACAGCTATTCCGGCTCACGGTTAAATCCATAACCAGCCTTTTCATTAACAATTACAGCCTTTCGGTCCATGGCATAACAAACACTTCCACCACCATCCTCCGCATCTCACAGAATCATCTTGATCCTTATTGATCATACATTTTTCCCTTGCTTCACTCGCAAGTTATCACATTCACTAGCCCCTTTCTAATAGCTAGGCATATTATGATGATTTAAGACATGAATGGTGAGATCGGAGGCTTAGAAGTATGAGATTTGGCTTTTAAAACTCAAAAATCAACTTTGGGATGAAAACAGGGCCACGCGTACGCGCACTCCACGCGCACGCGTGGATGGCCTCAAAAACTCATCGGCGCGCAAGCGTCGTGCACGCTAACGCGTGGATCCCAAACTTGCCCATCGGCGCGCACGCGTCAACCACGCGTACGCGCGGGTGTTCTCGTGCCCCAGGCACAACACCGGCACAGTTCTGGCATAACTCTCGGGAAAATGGCTAGACATAGGGTGCAGCACAATCGGCGCACCCGCGCACATCACGCGTACGCGTGGATGGCACCTTACGGAAGATCGGCGCGTACGCGCCAGGTGCGCCCACGCGCAAGGGGACATTCTGCTAAAAATTTTCTAAGTTAAAAGCTGCAGAATTTCACAGATTTTGCCCCCAATCTTCCAACGGACATAACTTCCTCATTTTAAATCGTTTTTCGTCCGTTCTTCGAACGGCACAGACATCCCGGATCCAATTTCATTTCTAAAAAGATTTGGTACAAAACAGAGATCCGTAGTCCAAGTTATGTCCCGCCAAAGTATGCCCAAAAACCATGTTTTTCATAAAAACCACAAAGTGCCATTTTCAAAACAAGCCATTTCCATTTCTCTCCAAAATCAATCAAAACATGCCAATTTCATCCCTTTTCTTTGAAATCAATCAAAATACATCAAATTCAACATCAAGCCTCCTCAACTCACACATTGACACATAACTCACAATATACAAAATCACTATCTCATCATTTTAGCCCACTTCACCCAAGTGGCTCAAACTCAAACATATTGACATATCATATACTAATCCTCATGCCAATTCCCAACAACATCAATTCCAATAAATCATCATTGTACATAATCAACATCATACTCACCATCAACATGGTTCAATCCACAATTCAACCATAACCAATCATCAAGCATATATCACAACATGCATATTTCTCATACATCATACCACCAAGGCATCAATAATCATCATCACATATATGACCACATCATATATCTCAATCATTCATCAACATCAACAATTCAATGCCTATCTTAGGGCCTTTAGCCTAAGTATTTCCTACCACATTACATATTAGATACGGGAAACCGAAACCATACCTTAGCCGAATTTCCCAAGCTCCACCGGAGCACTTCTAAACCACTTATCCTCAAGCTCACAAGGCCTCAACACCTCTAAGAGCAGATTTTTCACCACCAAGCCCTTTCCAAGCTTGTTCAAAATCACCAATCAAGCTCCAATGTCCACACACACAACCTAAGCCACAACCATCATACCCATACACAACATCTCAAAACCCAAACATCATAAAACAACAAAATACACTAGGGTTGAGAATCTTACCACACCCAAGGTCCAAGGAGACAAGATTAACCTTCTCCTTCAAGAGAGTTGGGTCCTATAACATCAAAGAACCCCAAAATCTCAACATTTAACTCATGAAACTCGAAAATAGGGGCTGAGATTTCGAACAGCAAGGTGTGGCTTACCTCAAGATTGATTATATGGGTTTTGTAGAGCTCTCCGCGGTGAACGCGTGGCCGCAAACGGGGCGACAATCGGAGCTCTAGATCAAAAGTTATGGTGATTTGAAGATCAAGTGAGAGAGAGAAGTTGAGAGAATGTTCTTCCCTTCCTCTCCACCATTTCAGCTTGTGTGTGTAACAAATGAGGAGAGAGAGTGCTGAAAACTAGGGTTTTGGTTAAGTTATGTTGGGCCAAGGGCCCACTTTGGGTCCAATTGGCCCGGTGTGGCCCGTTCGGTCCAATCTTGGTCCGAATTCTATAAAATTGGTACCAAAATTCTCGTCTCAATCTCCTCTATCACATTTAGCCATAAAAATCACATTTTAGGCTTTCTAGAATAAATTCTCATTTATGGGTTAATTAGCCGTTAATTAACCGGGTTTTACATTCTACCCACCTAATTGGGAATTTTGCCCACAAAATTCAAATGCAATTACCTGAGAATAAATGCGGATAATCCGATCGCCTCTCTGACTCAAGTTCCCAAGTGTGTTCCTCAACACCGCCTCGACTCCATGCCACTTTGACTAGTGAAACATCTTTTCCACGCAACCGTTTGATACTAGTATCATCAATTCTGACCGGAGCCACTGGAAGCGTCAAATCTTCCCTTAACTGAACTGATTCAGGTTCCAATACATGGCTAGCATCAGGGGTGTACTTCCGAAGCTGCGACACGTGGAACACGTCGTGCAGGTTCGAAAGATGAGGTGGTAGAGCCATCCGATACGCCACCGGTCCAATCCTCTCTAGGATCTGAAATGGACCAATGTATCGAGGATTCAACTTCTTTGCCTTAATCGCCCTACCTATTCCAGTAGTCGGAGTAACCTTAAGGAAAACATGGTCTCCTTCCTCAAATTCTAAGGGCTTTCGCCTTTGATCGGCGTAACTCTTTTGACGACTCTGCGCCGCAAGCAACCTGTCACGGATTTTCTTGACTTGTTCAGTAGTCCCAGCTATCATTTCCGGCCCCAACAAGCCTTTCTCTCCAGCTTCATACCAACATAGCGGAGATTGACATTTCCTCCCATACAAGGCCTCATACGGAGCCATTCCAATGCTCGCATGATAACTATTATTGTATGCAAACTCCACTAATGGCATATACCGATCCCAACTCGCCGGTTGGTCCAAAACACAAGCTCTCAACATATCCTCTAGTGTTTGGATCGTCCTCTCAGATTGACCATCTGTTTGAGGATGGTAAGCCGTGCTCAAGCTTAATCGGGTTCCAAAAGCTTTCTGAAATGCACCCCAAAACCTTGAAGTGAAACGAGGATCTCTATCAGAGATTATAGTAGCAGGTACTCCATGAAGTCTCACAATCTCCTTTATGTATAACCGTGCTAGCTCTTTAAGGGTGTAAGTCATCCGAATGGGTAAAAAGTGAGCTGACTTCATCAATCGGTCCACAATCACCCAAATAGCATCAAAACCAGCCCTAGTCCTTGGCAATCCTGACACAAAGTCCATTGCAATACTTTCCCACTTCCATTGTGGAATCTCTAGAGGTTGCAACATACCGGCGGGCTTTTGATGTTCAATCTTTACCCTTTGACAAGTTAAGCACTTTGAAACATATTCCGCCACATCATTCTTCATACCCGGCCACCAAAACATCGCCTTTAAATCATGGTACATCTTAGTACTTCCCGGGTGAATGGAGAATCCGCTTTTGTGTGCCTCCTTTAAAATATCTTGCCTCAAAGTGCCAACATCCGGCACAATGATTCTACCCTTGAATCTCCATAACCCATCTTTTTCTTCCGACACTCTCCACTGTTTCCCTTGCTCAATGGCCGGTAACACTTTCCATAATGCTTCATCATTTTGATGAGCCTTTAGGAGTTCGGACTTAAAATCACTTGAGATTTCTAATCGGCTCAAACAGAAGGTTCCGGATACTTCTCGAGCACCAATATTCAGACTCTCGAATCCCTTGAGCAACTTCTCCTCTTGAAGCATCATCCAAGCCGCATATAACGACTTCCGACTTAACGCATCCGCCACTACGTTCGCTTTTCCCGGATGGTAATTCAACTCAAAGTCGTAGTCCTTCAACAATTCCATCCACCTCCTCTGCCTCATATTGAGCTCTTTCTGATCAAAGAGATACTTCAAGCTCTTATGATCAGAGAAAACTTGGAACTTAACCCCATAGAGATAATGCCTCCACACCTTCAAGGCAAACACGACCGCAGCGAGTTCCAAATCGTGCGTAGGGTAACTAACCTCATGAGGTCTCAACTGTCGTGAGGCATACGCCACCACATTACGATGCTGCATCAGCACGCACCCTAAACCCTTCAATGAGGCATCACAATACACCTCAAAAGGCTCGTTCGGCTCGGGTAACACTAACACCGGTGCAGTAGTCAACTTTTTCTTCAATGTCTGAAAGCTCTCCTCGCATTCAGGAGTCCAAACAAACGGAGTGGCTTTGCGGGTTAACTTTGTCATTGGCAAAGCTATCTGTGAAAAACCCTTGATAAACCTTCGGTAATAGCCAGCTAAACCCAGAAAACTCCTTATCTCTGTTATGGTGGTTGGTTGTTTCCATTCCATCACCGCCTCCACCTTAGTTGGATCTACTGCTATTCCCTTCTTACTCACCACATGCCCCAAAAACTTCATCTCACTCTTCCAAAACTCACACTTAGACAGTTTTGCATAAAGTTTCTTCTCCTTTAGAATCTGCAATACGGTCCTCAAGTGTTCCGCATGCTCTTCCTCAGTCTTGGAATAAATCAGTATGTCATCAATGAAGACAACAACGAATTTATCCAAAAACGGACGGAAAACTCGATTCATGTAATCCATGAATATCGCAGGAGCGTTCGTCAACCCAAAGGACATCACAGTGTACTCGTAATGACCATAATGAGTCCTGAAAGCGGTCTTAGGGATATCCTCGCCCCTCACCCTTATCTGGTGATAACCGGATCGCAAGTCAATCTTAGAGAAAACTCCAGCTCCTTGTAACTGATCCATGAGATCATCAATTCTCGGCAATGGGTACTTATTCTTTATTGTAACCTTGTTCAACTGCCTGTAATCCACACAGAGCCGCATACTCCCATCTTTCTTCTTCACCAATAACACTGGAGCACCCCACGGAGAAACACTTGGTCGTATAAAATTCTTTCCCAACAAATCCTCTAACTGAGACTTTAGCTCGTTCATCTCTAACGGTGACATCCTGTAAGGAGCACTTGAGATTGGTCCCGCCCCGGGCACCAACTCAATAGCAAACTCAACCTCTCGGTTAGGTGGGAACTCATCAATATCATCGGGAAACACTTCCAGAAACTCACACACAACCGGAATCTGTTCCAACCTTTGATCATCACCCGAAACGCCTGCGGTTAACAACATGATACCCTGACATTCGAATCCAGAACAGTTCACCATCATCGAATTCACGTAATAATTATTCACCACGACCGGTCCTTCAGTATCTTCCGGCATAAAGTACACCGACTTTGTAGAACAATCTAGTAAAACATGGTTCTTAGATAACCAATCCAACCCCAAGATAAGATCAAGACCAATCATCAGCAAGCAGATTAAATCATGAACAAAATCACGCTGCTTGAATCTAAGGGAAACTTCCGGACATCCTAGCCTAGTTACCATGGCTTCATGGGTAGCATTATGTACCTTTAGGTCATAACCTAAGGTTACAATCTTCAATCCTAACTCATGAGCTTTCTCAAATGCAATGAATGAATGTGATGCTCCCGAATCAAATAAAGCATTTAAAGTTTGACCAGCTAATTCACAATTACCTCGAATAAGTGTCTCAGATCCCTCAGCTCCTACAGCTGAAGTGGTGAACACCCGACCAGTCTGTTGTGCCTTCCCAGCACCTTGTTTCTGCTTCTCTGCACAGTTTGGGAACTTATGTCCTGCCTTACTACAGTAATAGCACAAACCCCATCTGGCCATACACGGGGCTCCCGGATGGTGACTTCCACACCTAGCACAAGCTTGCTCATTCTGTGGTTGCTTCTCAAACCTTTCCCCATGGGAGTTGTTGTTGTTGGGCCTCCTGAAAGAACCTTCCCACTTGAAAGGCGGACCTCTAGGTGCAAAGTTCTTCCCTCGGTTCTGTAGGAATGGTCCCTTATGATTTCCTCCTTCAGCGGCTGCCTTCTTCTTCACACACTCTTCAGCAACCTTACACTTGTTTACCTTCACAGAGAAAGTTCTGACCTCTATTGGTCCCTGAGCTCTCTTTCTGTTGTTGCCATGATCGTTTATCCGTTGTCCAAGAGCTCCAGCAGTGGCTTGCATCGCAGCAGCCATGTTGTTCAACGTAGTCATAAGGTTCACCGGGTCATTAGGGATAACCTTCGGTGCATGAGCGTTAGTACGACCTCTACCACGGCTTCTACCACGTCCTCTACCGCGTCCACGAGGCGCCATCTGGTTCCTATACACACTAAACAATCGATATTAAGTTGATCAGTCTCAATATCGGAAGTTTAGCGCTTCAAGTCCCAAATGCATGCTCATGAACGTTTATGCCAATTATATCAAGCAGATATACTAATAGCACATAACACACACACAGAGAATGCACAGAAGCATAGTCAGTCCATTCCTCAGGCTCTACAGGAACGAACTGCTCTGATACCATAATGTAACACCCTACCATACAGAGTCTTATGCTTAAGTCATAATTCAGAGATGGCAAGGTATTACGACCTCTAAAATAAAAATTTAGTACGTATAGTAGTATGAATGATTGATTATAACTAGGAGCCTTTGTAGAAAAAGGGGTAAACAAAAATCGCAACTCGAAAGCGCAACACTCCGATCGATATCGTAACGAACAAGGATAACCAACGTGAGATTATATATATACAAAGGAGTGTCAAAAACAGGAATATCAAGACTCAAGATCCGGCTGCGAAGATAACCGGTCCGAGTATAACAATATATACATATGATAAAATAAGGAAAACCCCAAGGTAACCCAAAGGGACACAAATACATAAAACCTATTCTCCAAAATCTCCCATAAGAGGAGTCATCACAGTTTGTATTATTGAATGGAGATAAAAGTATCTAAACAAAACATATAAACCAAAACATAGCCCCGAGAACAACGGATCTTCGCAATATAGAAGTCTCCAGCATGCCTCAGCGGGTAACCTCACGCCCTGCATCTGAAAACCACAAAATCCGCATGGGTGAGAACCAGAGGTCCCCAGCATGGTAACAGCTTCCACATATATAATACATAATAATGGAGGAAAGCCAAAGGCAATCCTAGAACTTCCTCCAGATAATATCAAAGCTTATAAACAAGCTAAACCGTATAAGGGCACCTGACTAAAGATTCTTCAGTCTAACTAATACTTCCCTTTCCAATTCCTTCAAACCTCCTAACCACCAGCAGGAGTATATTATAGCAAACACAGATATATCAAACAAAGAATATACAAATAATAGCAGTTAAGACATTTAGACAATTAGCAAGTAATATGCAGTCAAATAGGCAATCTCAAACAATTCACATAGTATGCATATGATGAATGCCTGTCCCTAGTGGCCGATGATATCATCTTGTCGGTTATATAGCCAACCCGACAAGTCCTGGTCGCTAACCATTGGACTGTCCCTCTGTCGTGCATCCCCAAACTCGAGTTATACTCGTTATAAACGTGATCATAAACATGATCCATATCCTTCACCCTCACTGGTGAATATTTACGGGGGTTCGAGCTCATCCGGGCCTTTCACAGTGCCCGGCCACACTTACAACATAGGGTTAACAGAGCTTCGAGTCTCAACCTGGAGCACGTGGTGGCTAGCCACTGCTACTACCCAAGGAAACTCGTACTCAGATAGTGGAAGTGCAATTTCACAATTATCAATAATTCAGCATCAACATGCATGAATTCTCATCCATGGATCAACATCCATACCAGCCATTCCGGCTCACGGTTCAATCCAGAACCAGCCAATATTCATAGCATACACAGCTATTCCGGCTCGCGGTTAAATCCATAACCAGCCAATATTCATAGCATACACAGCTATTCCGGCTCACGGTTAAATCCATAACCAGCCTTTTCATTAACAATTACAGCCTTTCGGTCCATGGCATAACAAACACTTCCACCACCATCCTCCGCATCTCACAGAATCATCTTGATCCTTATTGATCATACATTTTTCCCTTGCTTCACTCGCAAGTTATCACATTCACTAGCCCCTTTCTAATAGCTAGGCATATTATGATGATTTAAGACATGAATGGTGAGATCGGAGGCTTAGAAGTATGAGATTTGGCTTTTAAAACTCAAAAATCAACTTTGGGATGAAAACAGGGCCACGCGTACGCGCACTCCACGCGCACGCGTGGATGGCCTCAAAAACTCATCGGCGCGCAAGCGTCGTGCACGCTAACGCGTGGATCCCAAACTTGCCCATCGGCGCGCACGCGTCAACCACGCGTACGCGCGGGTGTTCTCGTGCCCCAGGCACAACACCGGCACAGTTCTGGCATAACTCTCGGGAAAATGGCTAGACATAGGGTGCAGCACAATCGGCGCACCCGCGCACATCACGCGTACGCGTGGATGGCACCTTACGGAAGATCGGCGCGTACGCGCCAGGTGCGCCCACGCGCAAGGGGACATTCTGCTAAAAATTTTCTAAGTTAAAAGCTGCAGAATTTCACAGATTTTGCCCCCAATCTTCCAACGGACATAACTTCCTCATTTTAAATCGTTTTTCGTCCGTTCTTCGAACGGCACAGACATCCCGGATCCAATTTCATTTCTAAAAAGATTTGGTACAAAACAGAGATCCGTAGTCCAAGTTATGTCCCGCCAAAGTATGCCCAAAAACCATGTTTTTCATAAAAACCACAAAGTGCCATTTTCAAAACAAGCCATTTCCATTTCTCTCCAAAATCAATCAAAACATGCCAATTTCATCCCTTTTCTTTGAAATCAATCAAAATACATCAAATTCAACATCAAGCCTCCTCAACTCACACATTGACACATAACTCACAATATACAAAATCACTATCTCATCATTTTAGCCCACTTCACCCAAGTGGCTCAAACTCAAACATATTGACATATCATATACTAATCCTCATGCCAATTCCCAACAACATCAATTCCAATAAATCATCATTGTACATAATCAACATCATACTCACCATCAACATGGTTCAATCCACAATTCAACCATAACCAATCATCAAGCATATATCACAACATGCATATTTCTCATACATCATACCACCAAGGCATCAATAATCATCATCACATATATGACCACATCATATATCTCAATCATTCATCAACATCAATAATTCAATGCCTATCTTAGGGCCTTTAGCCTAAGTATTTCCTACCACATTACATATTAGATACGGGAAACCGAAACCATACCTTAGCCGAATTTCCCAAGCTCCACCGGAGCACTTCTAAACCACTTATCCTCAAGCTCACAAGGCCTCAACACCTCCAAGAGCAGATTTTTCACCACCAAGCCCTTTCCAAGCTTGTTCAAAATCACCAATCAAGCTCCAATGTCCACACACACACAACCTAAGCCACAACCATCATACCCATACACAACATCTCAAAACCCAAACATCATAAAACAACAAAATACACTAGGGTTGAGAATCTTACCACACCCAAGGTCCAAGGAGACAAGATTAACCTTCTCCTTCAAGAGAGTTGGGTCCTATAACATCAAAGAACCCCAAAATCTCAACATTTAACCCATGAAACTCGAAAATAGGGGCTGAGATTTCGAACAGCAAGGTGTGGCTTACCTCAAGATTGATTATATGGGTTTTGTAGAGCTCTCCGCGGTGAACGCGTGGCCGCAAACGGGGCGGCAATCGGAGCTCTAGATCAAAAGTTATGGTGATTTGAAGATCAAGTGAGAGAGAGAAGTTGAGAGAATGTTCTTCCCTTCCTCTCCACCATTTCAGCTTGTGTGTGTAACAAATGAGGAGAGAGAGTGCTGAAAACTAGGGTTTTGGTTAAGTTATGTTGGGCCAAGGGCCCACTTTGGGTCCAATTGGTCCGGTGTGGCCCGTTCGGTCCAATCTTGGTCCGAATTCTATAAAATTGGTACCAAAATTCTCTTCTCAATCTCCTCTATCACATTTAGCCATAAAAATCACATTTTAGGCTTTCTAGAATAAATTCTCATTTATGGGTTAATTAGCCATTAATTAACCGGGTTTTACAATTTTCATCTCTAAAACTTTAAAAATTGATCAAATTAATTTTTATATATTTTTTTATTTTTTTCATAATATAAATTTTAAATATTTTTTATACTACTAATTTTAATATTATTTTTAGACTTTAATAAGTAAAATTTTCTTTACATAAAATAATAAAAATAATTAAATTATTACAAAATTATTTTGTCATTTCTATTTAAAAATTTTATATTTTCAAATTATAATTTTTTATATTAATTTTTTATTTAAATTTGTTTATCAAATTATCATTAATTATATATTCAAAAAATTTAATATTTTGAATCTCACAAATAGTATAGTGCTTATTTTAATTTAAATCTTTTAGAATTTTTTAAACTATAATTTTTATTATTGTTTAATTTATATATATGGTAGAACTCAATAATCGAAAAATCGATTTATAGAACCACTCGTTGAATTTTAATATTTTAATATAATTTTTTTAAAATAATTAACTACTATATTTATTTAGTGAAATCTAAAAAATTAAAATAACTACTATATTTATTTGGTGAGAATGTGAGATCCAAAAAATTAAATTTTTTAGTATATAATTAATAATAGTTTGATAAAATTATTTATATAAAAAAAATTTACTACAAAAAAAACTAGAATTTGAAAATGAAAAATCTAAAAATACAAATGAAAAATAACTTTGTAATAATTTGATTATTTTTATTATTTTATTTGATAAAAATTTTGTTTATTAAGATGTAAAAAATAAGATTAAAATGAGTAAAATTAAGAAATATTAAAAATTTAATATTATAAAAAAAAATAAAAAATTATATAAAGACTAATTTGATCAATTTTTAAAATGTTAGGAATAAAAATGACTTACGTGTGTATTTTCAAAGATTAATTTAATTATAAATAAATTTATTACATATCAAATAATATATAGCATGTTAGATGTTACTAACTTGATACATCAATCAATCATCTTGTAATATGTAATATTAACTTACTAAATTATAATATCACGTGGTACTTAATATGATGCATCATGGTTTAACTATAACTGACAGAAAAATTAATTTAATTTATATTTTAAATATTTTTTAAAAATTACTATAATTAAAAATATTTAAAAACTGATTTAAAAATTAAATAATTTTTTAAAAATGAAGTTGACTATTAATCCGAATATATATATATACTTTTGTCATTGATTCATCACGATTCCATCATCTGTAGTTGACGTCCCATCTTTGTGAAAATACTTGCATAATTAAGTGCTTTTGTGATAATAATTATATTACAATATATCTAAAGATGTTTTATTTAATTTCATATTTATTTAATTTTTTTAGTGCAAGGACCAGGCTAGTTATGTACCACACCTATCGGTGAGGTATCCTATCTATATTGAGGCTTCTTAGAAGTCTCCTAATAAAACATGGAACACAGGTGGAGAGATAATGAAACAAATCAAAATATATTAGAGAGCAGTGTCAATAACATACGCATTGTGTGATTAATAATCTCTTATGGAAATCGTATATCATATTTTTTTTTTTGAGTATATATCTATTTTGGTCCTCAAAGAATTTCGAATTAGACACTTTAGTCTTTAATTAAAGTTAATTACTCGATTGGTCCCTAACAATTAATTCTGTCAGTCACTTAGATCTTTGGCTCCGTCAACTTTAACGAAAGACAAAATAGTCCCTGACAACTCTAACAAGGGACAAAATGATCCCTGACAACTCTAATAAGAGATAAAATGATCTCTTACCCCTTTATTCGAAAATGACGCTATTCTTTTCTAATTTTTATCATATCTTACATAACTCTAACATTCATATTCTCCTTCTTCACCTTCATAGTCTTCTTTTCTATTTTTTCCTTTCTCCTCTTTTGCTCCAAGATTAACCCTTGGTGTAATTGCTACACGTGTCGCACCTACCTCAACATGTCCTGGACCACATACTTCCTAAATCTCTATAACTGGTACATCCACCTCCTCTGCACTTCACCCACCAGAAGCATCCACTTCCACGTCCTCGATAACATCACCTCCAACCCCGACAACGTTCACGGCATTCTCAAGACCAGGTTCTACAACTACCCTAAGGACACGCCTTTCTCCACTCTTCGGCAAGCAATATAGATTGTTAGATATTAGGACATCATGAGAAGATTATCCTTCGACATCATATGCAAATTCTCATTTGAAATAGACACTGAGTACTTCATTCCTTCTTTTCCGAAGTCCAAGTTGGCAGGCACCTTCGACCTCGCATCCAAGCTATCAGTACAACGAGCAATGTCGTCGTTGCCGCTCATATGAAAACTGAAGCGATTACTGAACATTGGTTCAGAGAAGAAGCTGAAGGAAGCGATTGGAGTGGTGGACAATGTGGTCATGGAGATGATAGGGCAGAGGAGGAGGGAGATGGCAACGACGACAACGGGTCTTGACAAATCAGACTTGCTGTCTTGATTCATGGGATCCATCGAAGACAACAAGTAGTTGAGAGACATAGTCATTAGTTTCCTGAGTATGAATTGGTTGAGAACAAGTTGATGATTTTTTTTTCTTGTGAACATTGAAGTTGTAGAGTGTGCATTGTGTAATTTGAAGTTATCGTGTTAGACTATTAGTGTTATGCGAGATATTATGGAAATTGGGAGAGAACAGTGTCGTTTTCGAATAGAGGAGATTAGGGACTATTTTGTCCCACGTTAGAGTTGTCAGGGGCTATTTTGTCCTCCGTTAGAGTTGACAGAGTAAAGGACCTAAGTGACTGACGGAGTTAATTGTTAGGGATCAATCGAGTAATTAATTTTAGTTGGAGACTAAAATGTCTGGTTTGAAATTCTTTGAGAACCAAAATGGGTATATACTCTTTTTTTATAAAAAAAAATTTATTTAAAAAAATAGCCAAATAGCACTTACATATTGTAAAAAAAAACATTAAATCTAAAACTAAATAAAAAAATGAATAAATTTTATGTTAAACTATTATCTGAAAGGAAACACAAAGTTCGATTACAAAAAATTTTATACAAAAAAAATAAAAATTTATTACAATCTCTTTTGTTTTTAAATCTACACAAGAAGTGTTGTGCTACAGAACTTTATCTTCTCTTCTTTTCAGAATCAATCTAAATTTTAAATGTTATCTAAAACTGTAAATATTTCCATAAATAAAAGACTTTCGTTGTATCTTTATCCTAAACTTGCAAAAACATCACCAATACATTCATAAAAGAGATCAATACATTACAAAAGAAAGAGAAACACCATAAAAAATTATTTAATCTAAATATGGATTTTAGATTTAGATCTCTAGAAACAAAAAATAATAAAATGAATAAGCAATAAAACAACAACAGAATAAACAGGTAAAAACAAAAAGAGACGATTGCGAATGAAAGAAGAGAAGAGGGGTGATAGTAAAAAAAGGTAGTGAAAAGTTGTGGTAAGTAAAAGAAAAGAAAAAAGGGAGGTGATGAGAATGTGGCCGATGAAAATGAGAGTGAGACACTAAAAAAAATATGAAAAGTTTAGAAAAAAGAGAAAAAAAAGGACAAAAAATAAAAGAAAAGAGATTTCACATGAAAGAGAAATAGTAGAGGAGATGAGAAGGCCATCGCAATCCAAATTAAGGCGACGGCGACGATTTTCAGAAAGCTTTAAACTTGTTTTCTTTGCATGAAAGAGAGAGTTAAATTTTCAATTCTTGTAATCCTATATCATATTTATTATTTAAAATAAAATTAAAAAATTATTACATTATGCATGCTGATATATGATGGTAAATCTTGATAAAATTTTATTATTTTTATTATATTCATATTTTTTCTTTTACTTCAATAAAACAAAGACTTAAATAAATAAGCTTTTAGTCTCTATAAAATAGTTTTAATCCCTATAAAGTTTTTTTAGATCAAATAAAATTTAAAAGTTGTCTATTTTGGTTTATGATATAAATTAATTTTGTCAAGTATTGACATGACAAATTAAATACTGATATAGGGATATGACATATATATTGTTACACGTCAATCTTTGATGAAACAAATTAGAGATAGAATAGGCAATTTTTAAATTTTATTGGACTAAAATAAAAAAATACGAAAGTCAAAACCAAAAAACGGATATTAATAAAGTCCAAAACCTTTATTTAAACTGATAATTATATATCAAAGAAACTAAAACCGAGATATAATAAAGGACTACTTAATTAACTATTAAACTGCAAGCTGAATTCCAAGATAATATTTAATATATGGTGTAACTCATTATATTTCAGATAGATTTTAACGATTTTTTAAAATTAGATGGATAAAATATAAGAATGTTTAGAAGATAATAAAATTTATTTAAAATAATTTAAAATTATCTTATTTTTTATTTTTTAATTATTATCGCTAAAATAATTAAATAATTTTAGATATATTAATTAATTATGTAATTATAGATATTAAACTAAATCAAATAACTTTAAATTATTATCTTTTTAATTTTATTGAAAAAGCTAGGGGTGGCAAAGCGGGCCAGCCCGCCCCAACCCGCCCCGCCCCGCCTAGGCCCGCCTCATAAACGGGGCGGGCCGGCCCGCCCCGCCAACTAAAATGAGTTCAAAATGCTAGCCCGCCCCGCTTTATGGCGGATTGGCGGGTTGGCGGGCTAGCCCGTTTGACTCTTTTTTTTTTTTTGAAAAATAAAATTCATTAAAATTAACCAAAAAATAATAATTAAAAAATAAAATACAAATAAAAAATAGTCAAATTATAATATAATTTGTTTACTATTTTTTTTTAATTTTTAACTTCAATAAAATTGTTCAAAATAATATTTATCAATAAAATCATCTTTATTTTAAAAAATAAGTCACATAATTTGAGCATATATATGAAATTGTAAAATAAAATAAATAAAGTTAATAACTAAAAGAAGAATAAAAACAAAAAATGAAAAAAAAGTGTTTAAAAATTTTATAATTATTAATTTTATAATAGTAAACATTATTTTATTTAATAAAAAAAAGAAAAATATAAAGCTTCGGCCCGGCGGACCGGCCCGCCCCGCCCCGCCAAAACCCGCCAATTTGGCGGTGTGGGTTTGGCGGATTTTTTTAATTTGACGGGCTCGAAATCCTAGCCCGACCCGCCTTTTTTAGCGAATTTTGCGGATCGGCCCGGCGGGCTCGACCCGTTTTGCCACCCCTAGAAAAAGCAATAAATTGAGAGGGTTGACGATATTAGTATTCTATCTTTAAATACTTAATATTTGATTTTGTCTGTTTGAGTATGATTGATAATTTGATGCGTAACAAGTCAAGTTAAAAGTAGAGTGAATTGAGATGTAAGTAAAATTAGATATGAATTTAGACTTAATCATACTTATTTTATCTACATCTCTAAATTCTAAAATCATATGTAATATATGGTGTAATTCATTCTATCATGTTTGATCAATCTTAAGTAGATTTTAACACTTCTTTAATTTAAAGTTAGGTGGATAAAATATAAAAATGTTTGGAAAATAATAAAATATCAATTTAAAACAGTTTAAATTATTTTTTTTTGTTTTTTAATTATTGTTGAAAGAAGTAAATAATTTTAGATATAATAATTATGTAATTATAGATATTAAATTAGATAAAATAACTTTAAGTTATTATCTTTCTAATTTTATAAAAAAAGTAATAAGTTAAGAAGGTTAATTAGCGATACTAATTTTATTCATAGATACTTAATTCGATTTATTAATCTGTTCGAATAAGATTGACAATTTAATTCACAGCATAAAAATCAAATTAAATGTAGAGTGAGTCTAAATCCATATCTAATCTTACTTACATTTTTAATACATTATGATATGTAGTTATATATATATTATATATAATTTTAGCAAGTACTTGATCATGAATTGATGATTATGTTATTTTTATAAATTTTAACATAAATTTTATTATAATTTTATTGTTTTTAATTTTAATATAAATTTAATTTTATATTTTTATTTTATTAATATGTTTATAAAATATAAAATAATTAAATATTATATCTCATTGAAAATTTTATTTTAAAATTTTAGAATACAGTAGAGATAAAATTAAAAAATTTTCACCCTGTAACTAAAATAGGATTATATTTTTAAAAATTTTAAACCTACAAATAAAATTAAAATATAGTCTAAATCTTACTCTATTATTCATTATCAACTCTTAGAACTTATATACAATTTTTTGAAACTTGTATACTACTAAAGAGCTCATCATAGTAAGATTTATTTTTCCTTTTTCTGGTTTTGAATTTTTTTTTCTAATAAGCACGCAGGTTTGGAATTTTATTACTAAATGCAAAAGTAATTTTTAAAATATAAAAGCTTTTATAAAAAAATCAACATATAAAAGTGTTAACAGTAATACACAAACAACTTGTAAAGTCAAATGACAGTTAAGAAATCAGTTACCAGAAGATTCCAGAAACAATTAGTTACATTTCAGTTATCAGTTAACTAATCAGTTGCAACCCTAACTATATATATACAGCTGTACCACTTGTAAAACTCACAGCAAAACTCAATTGAAATGTATAATACACACATTTTTCAGATTAGTTTCTCCTCCTTTCTTTCCCTCTTTCTCTCTATTTTTTGTTTTGCCTTCAGATCCAGCTTCTCCCTCTTTTTCTCCTTCTTTCTGTTTTAGCTTTATCCTCCTCAACTTGATACCTTACATGGTATCAGAGTTTTCTGATCTATGGAGCCAGCGTCTCAGTTCACCACCAACGCACAAATAAGCATGACAAACCAGAATGCATTTGCTGTGTTTTCCACAAACAAACTGAACGAAAACAACTTCAAAGCTTAGAAGAAGCAAGCTCTAGCGTGCATCAAGATCAACAAGTTGCAAAATCACCTAAATCCTGCAAAGATTCCAACAAAATTCAACTCAGAATCAGATCGCATAAATGGAAATGAAAGCCAAGAATATGCAGAATGGGAAGTCCAAGACCAATGGCTAGTCGCCTGGTTAATCGCATCAATGGAACCAAGTTTTGTCAACAGAGTCATCGAATGTGAGTATGCACTCCAGATTTGGATCACATTAGAAGAGTATTTTGCAGCAAGAGTGAAAACAAGAATCAAACAGTTAAAGACACAACTAAGAACACTCAAGAAGCACAATTCAACAGTAATGGAGTACATGTCTAAGATCAATCAGGTAGCAGATTCGCTAAAAGCGCTAGGAGCACCACTCTCTTGAGAAGAATTCATCGAAGCAACCCTAGCATGCCTTGGTGAAGAATACAATACCTTTGTCATTGTTGCAACAGCAAGAATCGACCACACCAGTGAAAGCGAGCTTGAAACTCAGCTTTTGACTCAAGAAGAGCTAATTGAAAGATTCAGAAAAACAGAGCTGGGAGCAATGCAGGTCAACATAGCGCAGAGCACTGAAATTCAAGAAAGCTCCAAAAGAAGAGGCTACAACAATTACAACAGCAGAGGAAGCTTCAGAGGCTCCAGAGGCAGAGGACAATTCAGAGGAGGAGGTGGTCGCTCCTCATGGTGGCAAGGCAGCCGACCACAATGCCAACTCTGTGGCAATATCAGGCACACAGCTGTTCAATGTTACCACCGCTTCGATCAAGAATTCATGAATCCCCACCTTCAACCACTAAATACAGCCCAGTTACCATCTCTTGCTTTCCACAACAACTCAAGTCCAAGACCCTCCTCACAACAACAACAGTCCTCGAACACGCTGCAATCCAACCCTACCAACCCCATCATGTCTGCAAGCTCTAAAGATTCCTGTATGGCTTAAAGCAGGCTCCCCGGACGTGGTACACAAAGCTCACTGACACTCTGAAGCAATTTGGTTTCACTAATACAAAATCAGATGCATCTCTCTTCACTCGATTCTCTCCCTCCTCTGTGATGTATATTCTGGTGTATGTGGATGACATTTTGGTCACCGGGAGTTCCCAAGCCGAAATTTTCACCTTCATTACCCAATTGAATGCCATGTTTGCCCTCAAGGATTTGAGGGAAATGAACTACTTCTTGGAAATTGAAGCCGTGAAGCTAAATGCCAATGAAATCTCCTATGTCAAACAAAATACATTCAGGAGTTATTAAACAAAGCAGGAATGCGGGATGCCAAGGCAGTCCCAACACCAATGGTGTCCAACCTTAAACTGACAGCCCATGGCGAGGATATTCATCAAAACCCAGCCTTGTACAGATCTATAGTGGGAAGCCTACAATATGCTACAATCACAAGACCTGAAATCACGTTTGCTGTAAACAAAGTATCCCAGTTCATGCAGACCCCGTTGCAAAGCCACTGGAAAGCAGTTAAGCGAATTCTACGATACCTTGCTAGAACAATACACTATGGCCTAAGGTTCCAAAGAACTGATGAATGTCGAATCTATGGCGTTAGTGACTCAGATTGGAGCAGTAACATTGATGACAGAAAGTCTACAAGTAGATTCTGCACATTCCTAGGAACAAATCTAATCTCATGGTCAAACAGAAAATAAACGGCAGTCTCAAAAAGTTCCACAGAAGCAGAATACCGGGGATTAGCTGCTGGCCTAACCGAAATTCTCTGGATTCAGAACCTGCTAAGTGAAATGAAAATCCAATGCTCCACCACACCAAACCTCTATTGTGATAGCCAGAGTGCAGTCTTAATGGCTGCAAATTCAGTCCTTCACAATAAGAGCAAGCATTTTGAACTTGACCTTTATTTTGTAAGAGATCATGTTGCCAAAAAGAAAATCAGCATCCTGCATATTCCTTCTCAAGACCAAATAGCTGACAGTTTCATAAAACCCGTCTCCAGCATCATCTTTCACAAGCTCAGGAACAAACTCAGAATCACAGAAAGGTTGCAAACTAGTAGAATTTCAGAAAATTGCAACAAACAAAACAGTAGAGTTGATGTTAATAGTAATACACAAGCAACTTGTAAAGCCAAATGACAGTTAGGAAATCAGTTACCAGAAGATTCCAGAAACAATTAGTTACATTTCAGTTATCAATTAACTAATCAGTTGCAACTCCAGCTATATATACAGCTATACCACTTGTAAAACTCAACTGAAATGCATAATATACACGTTTTTCAGATTAGCTTCTCCTTCTTTCTTTTTCTCTTTTTCTCTGTTTTCTGTTTTACCTTTAGATCCAGCTTCTCCCTCTTTCTCTCCTTCTTTCTGTTTTAACTTTATCCTCCTCAGCTTGATACCTTATAAAAAGCAATTGAAATATTTCAATTAATTAATATGATTAAATAGTAGTCTTGTTAAAGATAGTAATATTTCTTTATATCCAAGTTTAATTTTGTTTCTTTTTTCATACTCTCTTATAAAAAAAAAAATATCAAAAGAGGATGCGAAGTTTGACCTGCACACGATATATACATGCATTCATTTTCAATTAATTAATATGATTAATAAAAATATTATTTATATATTAAAATTAATTATTATATATTTATATATATATAATTTAATTTATTTTTAATATATATTTCATATTTTAATATATAATATACATTAGTGATTAATTTTAGTAATTAATATTAATCAGCGTGTATCTATGATAAAAGTAGTCTTGTTAAAGATTGAGTAATATTTCGTTATAGTCAAGTTTAATTTCATTTCTTTTTTCATACTCCCTTATCAAGAAAAAAAAAATCAAAATTCAAAAGAGGATGCGAAGCTTGACCTGCACACGATATATACACGCATTCATGATTCTTTTTAGGTTTTAGTTCATTTCAATCTGCAGTTCTGCACTAGTCAGTAGTCACTTACCCCTTCTAATATCATTTCCCCACCAACCAGTCACTACCACAGGAAAAAGAAGTTGCTAGCGTGCTTTTTTTTTTCTCATAAAAAAATTGACAACATACATAACCAGAAGTAACTTCAAGTTGAGGTAATTATATTATTTTTCTCAAAAGATTAAATCAATAAAATTACTCATAACTAATTATATTTTTAATATATTTTTTAAATAAAAGGTTGCTTTTATATTTGTTTAGATTTTTACAGAATTTTTTAATTTATTTTATACTTTTTTTAATAACAAAAATTAAATTTTAAATTTTTCAATCATAAAAATTCTAAGTTTAATTCTTCTTTTGATTCTTATAATTTTACCAAATTTTTAATTAAGTCTTTATATGTATATTTTTTTAATTAAATTCTTATATTATATCAAATTGTAAGTAAATTCTTACCGTAACAAAAACGTTAAAATTAACAGAATGTTCTGTTAATTCTATTATTTTTATCTTGATAGAGACATAATTATAAAATCTAGTATGATATAAAGACTTAATAAAAAAATATAAAAATCTAATTAAAAATTCAATAAAATTATAAAAATCGACAAAATAATTAAATTAAAATTTTAATATCATATTATAAAATTCTTCTCCATCCCAAAAATTTAAACTTATGTAAAAAAGGACATGAGATATTTATGCATACCTTACTTGATCATCTCACCCTCTACCCATATTAATCCGAGAATCTAAAGTTGAGAATATATAATATACTAATAATAAGAAAGAGAGCAACAAAGTAGTCTAACATGGAAGTTTAAATGAGGAATATGGTCTCGCAGGTGCAGGAATTAAAATATTGAAAAAGTTATTACGAGAATAGATTCACTTAATCGACCTCTTATTTATATTTTTTCGTCATCAAATTAAAGTCTGATATATTTTTTATTTGTTATAATGAGTCATTGTGACTTTTAAAAGTAGATGCTATTATTAGTAAGAATTATTAATAAATGTTTATTATTAGGCAACAAAGTTTTACAAAAATATTTGGTGACCGAGTAATATTTATAAATAAATTTAACTAAAACCCCTCTAATAATATTTTCTCTATCTTTTACATATGTATTTTTAGTTTTGATTTTTTGCATTTTTTTTTTGCTTTTCCACCTTTATAATTTTTCTACTTCGTTCTTTCTTTTTTCCTTCTACTTTTTTCTGGATCACTTATTTTCTTTTTATTCTTCTCTTTTTTCTGCTATGTCTTATCCTTTTTTCGTGTTTTTATTCTATTTTAAATATTTATTTATTTTTTTAAAAAAAATTAAATAAAAATAAAAAAATATAAAAGAAAAAACATAAAAAAATTATTATAAACAAATAAATTTTGAAAAAAAATAAAGAAAAATAAAAGAAAAAAAGCGAAAAAAAAAACATCTAGACAAAAATCACATAATTTTTTTAAAAGAAAACAAGAAGTTTTTTTTGGATGAAAAATACAAAAATTTTGCATTTAAGAAAGAAAATAAGATAGAATTTTTAATTTTGATATTGGGTTTATAGTAGTATTTTTTAATAATGTGTGAAATTTGGTGTGTATTTTTTTTTATCAGATTACAAATTTGACATTTGTGAAGTTTTTTTTTTAATTTTTAAAACACAAAATTTACTCTTCAATTTGTGTGAAATGACACAAAATCTATTCTCTAATTTGTGAACCGACACAAAACTTACTCTCCGATTTATGAAGTGACACAAAACCTATATTCTAGTTTGTGAACTGACACAAAATTTACTCTCTAATTTATAAAATAACACAAAATCTACTCTCTAATTTATAAACTTTAATTTTTTTAAAATTTTTAAAATATAAAATTTACTCTTCAATTTATAATTACTTTCATATTAAATTAAAATATATTATTTTTTTCATAATCGAAAATAACACAACAATAATTTTCATTTAAAAAAACGGCCAATAGGATAAGCTAACGTGATAATAATTTTTTTCTCTATATTTTTGTTCTCGGTACTCTATCCTTTTGTTAAAGAAAAGTCTAGGAGGCTAATAGATTTATTAAAATCTAGCCAATACTTGCAAAAGGAAAATGAATGATTCTTTATTATTAGATGAAATCTCACACTATTAAATATACTATTGATGACTAATTAATGACTACAACTCACAAAATCTACTGACCTCTTAACACTCCTTTTTTATTAATACTCTTTCTTTTTATTTTTTTCTAAATAGATAAAATTGTTTACGATAAACGCAATTTGGAAGAGAAATGAAAAAGACTTAAATAAAATAAACATAGTTCTTTATAATAAATACATAAATTTTGATAAAAAAAAACGATTACATAATTTTTTGGTTTCGTATTTATTAAAATATAGTTTTGTCTTTAGTTTAAGACATATATCATGTTGGACTTTTTTCTGTGAAATTTTTGTGTTGCGTACGTATAAGGTAGCAAGCTGAGAAGTTAAGCGTCTATTTTTTGATGAGTTGGTCCGCCTTGCTTAATAAAGCGGTTTTGAAATTTCACATTGTCCTGTCTAATAGCGGACATAAAAGATTATGATTTTTAAATTTAAAATATTTTTTATCAAAAATAGAAAGATTCGAACTCGCAGTCTCTTAGATAAGTGTGAGAAAATTGTGTTATTTGAGCTATAGCTTATTATCCTAAATTCAAAAATATTAAAGTCTTTATAATTATAAATATGTAATAAATATAATCATAAATCAAGTTTTTTAAAATAAAATAATAAAATCAACATTGTCTAAAATAAAATAGATATTAACTAAAACATATAATTAAATATCTACAAATTTAGAACATAATCAATCAAACGTAAAATATAGAAAAAATTATTCTAAAGGACCGTTAGAAAGATTTAATTATTAAAAATGACCTTTAATACTAAAATTATTAAGAAGGACTAAATCTTTTTATAATATTTAAGAAAAAAATCAAATTTTATTATAAAGAGACAAATATATCTTTAATTATTTATTTATTTATTTTTTATAATCTTTATGTTGATAAATTTTATTTCTCTTAAAATTTTAGTAATTTTAATTAATTATTTATTTATTTTTATTTATTTTTTTATTTTTGTGATTTTTACCTAATGAAAAAAAGACAAAAGATCAAAAAAATATAAAAAATAAATAAATAAATAATAAAAATTACTAAAATTTTAGAAAAAATAAAAATTGTTAATATAAAAATTATAAAAAATAAATAAAAAAATAATTAAAAATATATTTGTCTCTTTATAAAAAGATTTGGTCCTTCTTCTTAAATATTATAAAAAGATTTATTCGTTCTTAATAATTTTAATATTAAAGGTCCTTTTTTAATAATTAATTCTTCTTAAGGGTCCTTTACAATAATTTTTTCAATAATATAATAAAAAATACTAAATTAAAACATCTTCAAAAAAAAAATTCTGAGTCCGGCGGAGAAACCCGCTCTGCCAAAACCCATAGTTTAAACGGTGCGGGTTAAATGGACTATTGATGTACGGCAATCTCAATTTTCCAACTCCACCTGTTTTTTTTTGTGGGTTATGCGGATTGGCCCGACTGATTTATGCAGTCTCTAAATAGAATATTTTTATATTTTTTATTAGCACCAATAATATAATAATAATATAATAATTAAGAATATTAAATAAAAATTGAGAATAATTATTCTAATTTTAAATTTAAATTTTAAATTTAAATGAGATTCTAACCGATGATTCTATTTTAAATTGAGTTGTCATATAATATGATTTATAAGATTTTAATTTGAAATAAGATAAAATTTAAATTTAAAATAAAATTTAAATTTAAAATTAATAATAAATCTCATATTATATATATAGTCATAAAAAAGTAACAAAAAATATTATATATATATATGACAAAAGTAAAGAAAAGAAATATAAATTTTATTTTTTATTTTTACACACAAATCCAATTTTTTTTTTAAAAAAATTATAGTGTGTAGATTCTCAATTTAATTCAAATGTTGATTGATCAATAAATTAAACAAAATTTGATCTCGGTATAAATATGTATATAATCTTTATAAAATTATTTTTACTAATGTATTCAAATATTTAAATTTAATGTAAATTATTCAAATAACATTTTAAGCAGATAATAGATGTTTTGCTAATACTTTGTTACTTTCACTCTGCCCGCATAGCAATCTACATTTTACGGATCCGTAGTTGCTCCCCTCTTTCGTCGAAATTTCGAAGAAAGTTGATATTCACCACAAGCAAAGTTATCGTTATTCCTACTTTCTCTATTGCACTCTTCACTATATTTGACTCTCACTGCTACAAATTAACCCAATGCCTGCTTTTCTTTTCTATTGGTAAAATTCCCATCCTAGTTCTCTTGACATCATCAATTTCGCTTTTTTTATAGATCTTGATGACGATTCCTTTTTTGGCTGATTCTTCTTCTTCTTCTCCTATTTCTCGCTTTTTACATTTTTCCTCCATTGGTCAAAAGGTCTAAATTAAAGTTGGGACTAAAGTGTACGCATGGTGATTTTATTAGTTGAGTTTATAAGTTAAGAATATACCATATCGTGTGAATTGAAGCAGCTATCATGTACGAATACGGAATACTCTATCTGATTGTCTGAACGGTGAAGTTTAATTTTTGTATTATTTATTTGTAATTAAATTGCAATAAGTTAATCATATTTTGTTAGACTAAAATAATATTACTAATTATTGTACATATATATGAACTTTGTATGTGTGTGATACATTTATCTGGATTCTGGTGTTTGTAGGATTGTGATTTATTTTGAACTACTGGATTAAGTTATGTCGATAATTAACATATAGACCTCGATCGAAGGATAGAGTTCGAAACATCCTTCAGTACGTAAAGGTACCTATCTCTCTGGCGATCTCTATTCTTTACCAATAATAATCTTCTACAGTTCTATTACTTTGTATCAGTGACACTGAGTGTTCTCGTATTTATTATATATTTCCAGCTACGAATATTAATAAATTAACTAAGCGTCAGTAAAGTTGTCTTTTCTAATTATGGCTTACACAATAAAATAAGAGAAAATCTTAGACATAAATAATTTTTAGTATTTTTTGTTATTATTTAATTAATATAAATATTAAATTATTTTTAATAAATAAATTTTATTAATTTATATATATAAATTTTAAAATTTATATGATATAAACTGTATTTATTTATATATACATAATTTTAATAAATATAAATTATTATTGACTAAATACTAATTAAAAATAATAATATTTACCGTCATGTATGTAAATATGTAACTTTGCTCATAAAACAAAACAAATGGTAAAAATATAATTTGAAAGCTAGCTGTTGTATAACTTATCCGATAATTAATAACTACTTTAATTAACAATTGCATTCGCATATAAAATAATGGGTTTCAATTATTTCAAGAAGAAAAATGAGGGGAAAAAAATTGGAATCTAATACTCTAAATTTCCTGTATGGATAATTATATGGATCATAAACTTATTGATCAATTCAATGGCCGCATGCCTTGGCGCATTATTGATGTTTGATAGTGCCCCTTGCACAATAATGCATATGGAAAATAATGGATGAATAGTGACACATACCAAAATATTATTTTAGGAGCATGCTCATTAGGTTAATTAGGTCTCTGATTTTTTGCCTTTTCACCCTCACTGATAGAGAAGTGTTCCAACCGAGGTAGATAGTTAGTTGTTGGGTGTTACCCAAAAGACATGATCTATTATTATCATTAACTACGTGGATAAGTAATTTATACTTCAATTCCAGATTTTGACTTCAGTCTTATTAATAATAAATATATTTTATGAATATATAAGTCGACATTTGAAAAAGGAAAAAATTACACACGAATGTTTTTTCCATTTTTATTGGTCTCATCAGTTGTTTACGCTTCTAGAATCAAGGGAGTACCTTTTATTTTTCTAAAATTAAGTACTTATTTTTGTTTATTATTTGTATTTAAAAAAATAGACATAAGAAAGAATTTTTTTTGTGCCTGTTTTTTGAGAATCACGTAGAAACATACTACTTCTGCTTTTAGCAGAAATAGTTGAAGAGAAAAAAAAAACAAAAAAAAAATACAAATTTATCTTTATGTATATATATATATTTTAAAAATACCTATTAAAAAAGATGAAATCCTAATAATTGTATAATTATTCTTATATTTTAATTTCATTTAAAAGGATGTACTAGCTAGTGATGTGTGTGTGTATTACATACATGCTAGAATTAGAATATAACTAAAAAGATTAATATAGTTAGTATTTTTATAAAAGAAATTATATATTAGATTAGTAAATATATATATATAATAAAACAATTATATTATTTAATTTTTAAAAATTCTGTATTATGTAAGTATTTTTTTCATGACCATAATTATAATTTTATGTGAAAATACTTATATACATATATTTGTTATATCTAAACAAATTAACTGATTCTAGCTAGTAAATTTTTTTTTTTAATAAATATATCCTTAATTTCTGTGAAATGATATTTAAAAAAGAAAGAAGTGCTTTGAGTTTAACAGTTTTTTTAACTTCCCTTTTAAGTTCTCAATGAACATGGTCTTATTATTAGTTTATAGATGATTTTGTCTGATTCGTATTAATATAGCATTGCTAATTTGCTATGCATAAAAGTAATCAATAAACGGGTATGTTTTGGTATATTTAATCTCCATGTAAATATAGAGTTATATTTTAATTCGAAAAAGTAGTATATATAAATATTATTTTCTGCCCGTACACCTCGTTAGAAGGCGCCTCACCTCACAAGTCTAGTAAGCAACATCGTTTTCCAATAATATGTTTATTATTATTATTATTTTATTTTAGAAAAAAATATTATTTATAACCTAAAATCACTTTCTATAACTTTTTCTAATATATATTAGTTACATATACCTATATATTTATCATTTCTAGGTTGTCTGAAATGTGACATATAAGGTTCATATTCTTTGATTATTTTAAATAAAATTGAAAGCGAATCGAACTCACTTGTGAGTAAGATTAAACTAAATTTGTTAATAATTTAATAAATTGAATTTACAAATTTGAGAGTTAAATTTAAATTTGAATTTAAATTTATATGTTAAATAACTCGAATTTAAATTTAGATAAAATCAATTCATAAGTCTATGAATTATTTGATTATATATTATTTATTATAATTATTTATATTAATAATATATTATAAATTTTATATTTTTAATTTATAATAATAAAATATAATTTTACGCACACATTAATTTTTACATATGATTATGATAGAAGGTATAAATTATAATTGATAGATAGATAAGATATATAATTGTTTATTTTTCTTACACATAGGTTATAATTTATTATATAGAGTTATATATTATATTTATTTGAGTCGTCTTATGAGTTCAAGTTAATTTGTAAATGTTTAGTGAGTTGAGTTTGAATTTTATAAATAAGCTCAATTATTAATGAGTCGATTCATAAATTGAACTCAATTTTTATGAGTCGAACTTAAATTTGGTTTAACTCAACTTGATTTATTTTAAGCTTGATTTCTAAATTTATTTATGATCTTTAATTCTTTTTAACTTAATAATATATATACTTAAAAAAATATTTAGAATTAATATTTTTATTAATATTTAAGACTAACACTCTATTTTTATATTATTAGAATTTAAAATTTAAAACTTAATATATAAATACTTTTTGTTAACTAAATATTAATTAAAAATAACCGATTTTATTATTCATATTGTTTTTACTTAAAGTCTTTGTATTCTATAGTTAAATATAATATAAATTAAATAATTCTATAAACATAAGACAAACTTTCTTTACATATTACTAGAAAGAGTTAGAGAAAAAGATTGGTATGTATAAAAGTATCGTTTACCAAATTTTAGAAAATGATTATCTGCATAAAATAATTTTGTATAAAAATAATAATTTTAAAAAATTTATAAAAAGTTAATTTCACTTAATTAATATTAACAATTTTAATATTTAGATTTATTATTTAAAATAAAAAATTTATGGTTTAAAATATAAAATATAAAATAAATAAAATAAAATTTTAAAATTAATTAATATTACCTGAAAAAATTAATTACTTAATATTATTCAATTAAAAATTATTAAATAATTTAATATATTTAACTAAATTATTTAATATAATACATCTGAATCTTTATTCTTTTTAGATTTAATTGGTAAATAATATGTCCAATTCCAAGAGAACCAATTAATGCTTTTCTGTTTTTTTATTCACGCATCAATTGAATCATTGAATAAACATTCAGGTGAATTTTGTTGGGTACTTATTAGAAGTTGAACCTGATCACTGTTTTTATTACAAAATAATTCAATGTTCACACATTCTTTTTGTCAAATCACTTCATTTGTACAGGTCTTGGATTTACTTACAAGCCACGTTTCCAACATTTTCATGAACTTCCTTTTGTTCTACTTGACACCTTGCATTCACTTCATAAAGACTAGTAGTCCCATTTTCTTCTTAATTCATTATTATCATATGATCTAATCATCCACCTGGCTTATTCAATTCAAATAATGGAATTAAACATCACCACATACCCTTTATCATTTGTCAATATAAACTTATCTTTCCAAAAATCTAGATAATTATTAATTAAAAAGAATTAATTAAGAGTTTCAAGAACATTACTCCTGAATGAGTTCAATTCTTGACTTGTTGCCGCTAAGTTGTCTATTCCTATTCCTATACACATTCTTTTGCGGACTCAAAAACCGAAAAAAGCTGCAATATAATTGGTACACTTCACACACAGAAATTAAAAAGGAATGGGTTGGTCTTTAGTTCTATGCTCACACAATCTGCATGTGGTACAACTGTCCCTCCATAACTAAAACACGAAGCCAAGGTCGAATATAATATGAAAAATTAAATAATATAATGCAAAAAATAAAAGCATAGAAGCCAGCTCAATAATAAGAACATGAAACCACGTTGCTCCTGGACCAGAATTGCCGACAGAGTCACGTAATCTAGCTACCTAGATTGATTAAGCACAACACATTACACCTTAAACCACTCCGCTGAATGCTGATGATAAATTTCTCATTTCACCTTTTTCAGCTTCACTCTTCCTAAATTATTATTCTCCTGGTAAACTAGCTAGGTCCATTTATTACTATATAGTATATTACTGTAACATAAGATAAAAGTCTTAGAATTAAATTACTATTGTTAAATTTTTTTTTTTATTATTTGGTTCATAGTAAAACTTGAAGGCTATACTAGATTTGATGAGAAAAATGTTCAAACCTCTTAAAATTTATTAAATCAACGGAATATGTTCATATAGTCTGCTTTTCCAAGTGGCTAGTAAAGCAAAAGATAATACTTTAATAAAACTACTAATAACAATACCTTTTTTTAATAAATAACTAATAATTGTCTCATGAACATTCAAACTCCAAAACGGGAAAGATTTTAAAGACATTGACCTCCACTGGAAATTTAAATATCTCTTTATATGACCGACTTTTAATCTTTTATGTTTATTTATAAATCCTTAAAAAGTGTCCTAAGAATAATAAAAATGAATAATTAAAGAAAAAGCACGTTACATTGCTTAATGTTAATGTATGGTATATCTATATCATCATCTAATAAACGTAATTAAATTTACGCGGTGGCGGTTATCTAAAACAGGGTTCTGGGTCCTCATCTCATGAGTTATATGAAGTTCTTTCAGGTGTTATACTGAAGAAGGAAGAGGAGCAAGAAAGAAGAAACAAGAGTGCCACAGTTACAAACCCCATAAACAATAAAAGGCAACACAAGCTACTTTGTCTTTTTTATCCGGTATGCCTCTATTCTTATTTCTTTCTTCTTCCCCTGAACCCAGGGATATTAACCAATTGGATATTTATAATATACGAACAAAAGAAGGGTAATCTTTTTAGAGTAAACTATTAATTTAATCATAAAAGAGATTTTGTCGCACAATGTCTCTTTTTACTGTTCAAAATTGTTGGAATATTTCACTAAAGATGTTTTCGTGGCTAAATTGTGAAAGACTAAATTGATAATTTATTTTTTATTTAAAATTTCATTTTATACGTTGTAGTGCCGTACAACTAAATCCAGGAAACACGAAAACGAAATAGCGAGTGAAGTTTCCTATAATTAATTATTTTTTATTTATTTATTTATCTGATACTACAGTAGAAAACTGAGATAGCTGGGTAGACTGAGAGTCAATGTTTTGAGTTGGACTTTGAATTTTGAAATTCGAATCAATTAGTGAGTCTCATTTCGAGAACAAAAGAAGAAAAAACTCTGCGTATTTTCCAAAGATAGGTTTTGCGCGTTAGAAAAAATTAAAAAAAGGATACGATTCTTCTTCTGCTACATTTTCTTTGAAATCGCGTTCTGATTAGGTGGTTACAGTTACAGTCACAAAGAAAAGTGTGTGTGTGTGTGAAGCGTTGTGTTGTGTTATTGTAATAGTGGCTGTTATGGTTTGGTACGAAGCAAAGAGATTGTTGTTGAAACTGTATTGTTGAGAAAGTGTGATTTGACGGTGCCATCTCTCCTGCGACAGTTACTCCGATGAGTTACGCGAATGGCTCGCCGCACCGGCCGCCGCCTCCGGATACTGACTTGGAGGCGGGGCCTCCAACAGCACGCTCCGGCGACTTCGACGACGGCGATGTCTCTGATCCGTTTGACATCACCAGGACTAAGAACGCCTCGATTGAGCGACTCAGACGTTGGAGGGTTCGTCACTCTTTCTCTTCTTCTACTACACTCACTCTTGCACACGTTTCCTTTTTGTTTGTTTGTTTAATTTTCTGTTTGTTTTATGTTTTCGGGTTTGTGCTGTTGGATATATGTCTGTACATGTTCTCTGTTTTTTGATTTGTTTTGCTGTCAATCTGTTCCTGCTGATTAGTATTGTGATTTACTATATTTTAGTTGAATTTAGGGTTTATTGAGTACTGGTTATTCCTAATTATTAGCGTAGGGAGTGAGCAACTTTTTCTCTTCTTCTACACACACAATCTTGCACAGTGTTATCCTTTTTTTATATTTAAGTTTTCGGTTTATTAATGTTTCCTTCGGTATATCTATATATATGTTTATATCTGTTTTGGTATTGTTCGTTGCCCGCTGTTCTTACTGGTTAGTGTTGTCATTTGCTATATTTTAGTTGAATTTAGGGTTAATGGGAGTACTGATTATTCCTAATTATAAGTGTAGGGCTAGAGGAATAATTGGTCTGATATGATTTTCGTGTGATGGAGAAAACTTTGAGTATCAACACTGTGGTGGATTACACTACATTTAGTGGTGATTAGTTTCAAGTTATGTCTCGGGGATATTGTATATTAAACACGTATATCTGCAGAATTTGGATCCTCTAAGCTGGGGAGCCTTGTACACTCATAAAATGTAACATAGTATTATTGGACTCTCTCAATGAGGAAAGTTTGTAGTGATATAGTGTGAGATAGATTTAGAGGGAAAATTTCAGTCAGCGTGTGGTTTCTGTAGAGTTTGCACTTATTTGTGGGAAAGGAAACATTTTAGTTTCCAGTGTGGGGTAGATGCAAAATAACCTAACAGAATCAACAATTCATTCTCTGTGTGTAAAAAGCTAAATGAAATGCATCAGAACATACTGCAGAGATTCTCCCCAACAGTGGCACAATAATTCTCAGCTCCTGATCCTACTGGAGAAGAGCTTGTTAGGTTTAATCTCAGGCTTATGAGGCCACTTTTGGGAGCCTTTGAGTTGTGTCCTGGTGGAGGAGAAAAGTTGAGTGGTAGATTGGGTTGCTTTCATTCCTAGTTTTATCATAATATGAGGTGTAGGGAAAGGAAGATGGAGGATGGGTTCCTGTCTGTATGTTGACTGAGTTGTGATTGGAAATGAAGCGATTGACTGAATGGAACTATTGTTCAATGGGAAGTGAGGATAATGCATCAGTTGGAATCTTCAGTGAGATCTAAGCCTTATTTTTTGTGTAAAGTAACTTTTTGAATGATGTGCTTTACATATCAGAAACAGACAAGAGAGGATCCAGCCCTTCTAGGATTTGATTTCTACGCTGTCATTCGAAAGTTTTCATGTTCCATGGAACAGCCATTTTCTTTTCTCGAGTTGATTATTGGAGGTTAAAGAAGACAACTTCAAGGTTAAGGATTCGGTTATGGCTTTAATAGATTTGTATTCTAGTTACGAAGTAGTTGCTGGATTTCATGGGTGCTTCCTGCAGGATGTAAATGAAAAAAAGAGTACAGCAAGATTTATCTTCAAAGTTTGAATGATAACGATAAGTGCTTTGATGTAATTTGGGGCTGGAAAAGGCAAGAACGGAATTTGAAATTAGGATGTTGTTTCATGATGGGGCCCAATTGCGTCGTTTGATCTATGTAGCCGACCCCACCTATTGGGATAAGGCTTTGTTTTTGTTGTTGTTGTTTGTTTCAGTACAGCAATGTGAACCCTAGAAGAGAAGTGAGGAGAAAGAAAGAATTGTTCTCTCAATCTGTATGAAGGAAATAACCCATTATTGAAATGGATGTGTGTGAGGATAAGAGTTCTTTAAATGCTTGGAGATATTCTGACATTATTGGAAGGGAGTAACTATTTAACTATGTGAAACTGAATTTGATTTCTGGTTGAAGTAGCTGTTGTAATTTGAAAGTGGGGCTTGAAGATGACAAGCGTGCATGCGACTTGTAGCCTCTGGATGCCCGCGGTTGTCATGTTCCAACTATTCTATTTATATTCTTTCTCATGAAAAATTGAAAATTTTTTTTAAAGCTAAGTATTCCTTTTATACTCAAGGCACTTCAAAATAGACTACACCATATCATCCAGCCACCTTTACCTTTTCAGCTTTATGTTCAAATATTTAATTTTGTTGTATAAGTATATTTAGTCTAACATATGTTCAAATATATTTTTTATATATCTTACTATTAAATTTATTTATTGTGTTTCTTTTAGTGTGTGGGAGAATTAAATTATCTTGATCATAAATTAAATATATATTAATGTTCCTTTCTATAATTATACTTGTATACATCTCATGTTCTTATAAACTTAAAAAAATTCCCTGTTCAATCCCACTCCTACGTCTTATTTGGTTTCAAGAATTAGTTTTGTTTTCTGCTCCATGTGTTTAAATGAAAAAAAAAGTAAAACACAGAGTCTGTTGTGAAAGACTGATGTGTCAATTACTCTGTAGTAAGATGGTTGTACTATTGGCTACTGCCACATAACTTTTTGAGAATGTAGTATATTCGGATTCTTGTATTTTTGAGTAATGCTTCAATTGAGAGAGTTTGCTCCCAGTAGATATTTTGATTTCTGCCATTAATTTGAAGAGTCAAGATAAAATTAAACATATCAGTTTCGTTCGTCCCATTTTGGATCTATTTTATAAGGTTTGACAACATTTTATATTGGCCGTTGACTGTCTAATACAAAGGTCTACCTTTATCCAGGCTTGAGATGGGATATTTTACGCTTTTCCAGGTGAAGTTATTAAAAGAAACCTAGACTTTTAAAGGCTCGAACGGAGAAGACTGTAGATGCCCAAGTAAGGAGAGAGTAAATGAAACGAAGGGTAGTTTAGTAACCATAGGTAGAGGAAGACTTAGAAGAAGAATCATAGGTGAAGTTACTAAAAAGAAAGGGAAACTTGACTTAATGCTTAAATGCGAATAACTGAATATGATTCATGATCAAGCACTTTCGCCTGATTAGGACAAGACTTCCTTGTTGTTGCTGTTCATGATGAGTTTGACTGGTATGAGATTCAAAGGAGCACAAGTAATGCAAACTTCTGCTCTCAAAATTTGCTTGAGGAATTATAACGAATTTCTTCTCATTTTTGTTTATTCTATCTGATGGAGTGTTGTTTTTCTTAGTATTATATTGAGCAAAAGTATATTATTTGACTAATTTTCTTTGTCATTCTTGAGCTGTGTGTGTGCGTGTGTTACTTGGAAGGTAACTTTTTCTTAAATAATGAGAGGAGAAATCCTTTTTTTATTTTATTTATCTTTAGCAAGCAGCACTGGTGCTTAATGCTTCTCGTCGATTTCGTTACACCTTGGACTTGAAAAAACAAGAAGAGAAGACACAAATATTGAGAAAGATTAGAGCTCATGCACAAGCTATTAGGGTATGCTTCCTTCAACTGGAATGTCTATCATTTTGGTGTTACAAAAATTTAAGTGTACTGAATATGCATTTTGGCCTTCTAGGCAGCATATCTTTTCAAAGCAGCCGGGGATGGTCAAGTGATTGGTGAGTAATCAGATCATGCTCATTGTTATTTTTGGATACTTAAGTATGGTGTTTCCCAACACTTACAAATAAATAATCATCTGGATGAAAGTTGCTGTCATGATCATCATCTTGGACTTGAAATTTTTTTTTCCGGCTAAATGTTTGTTTTCAATTTATTAATGTTAATGTTAATATGAGAAGGGTTGATGTCCAATTTTTACCCTAAAATACCCTTCATTATATATAACCTATTAAACATTTTTTTTGTTATATCAAAGATTTGAACCCAAAACCTTTTAATCAAGTTATATCGGGAGGGGTTTGATGCCCCCCCCCCCCCCCCCCCCAAAAAAAAACCAAAAAACCCCTGCGGAATATAAAATATTTTTTTTCCATTCTCAAAGACTTGAACCCAAAATCATTTGTATTAATGCCAACATACTATCTCAACTAATCTCACATTTGTTACTATTTTACACATTGAATAAAGGATAGATTAGTGCCGAGTAATCCACTAGTGCAATTCAATGTTTGAAGAATTTATATAACTATTTCTGGGTAGTTCCAAGCTGTATTTTATTTTCATCTGATATGATGTGGTTGGACATTTATCGATGATGAATGCATTTTAATTACTGGTAGAAACCACAAAGCCTCCTGCGGCCTCTGCTGGTGAATTTCCAATTGGACAAGAGCAACTTGCTTCAGTTTCAAGGGAGCATGATACCGTTGCTCTTCAGCAATATGGAGGGGTAAGTTTGCTGTGGACCTTCCTTCTCTCTCAACTTTGTAATGATGTTGATCACTCTTTTTTGTTCTGAATCACTATCAGGTTGCTGGGATATCAAATTTGTTGAAAACCAATTTAGAGAAGGGGATTCATGGTGATGATGCTGACTTGCTAAAACGAAGGAATGCATTTGGTTCCAATGATTATCCTCGAAAGAAAGGAAGAAGTTTCTGGGTAAATTTTAGCGCATTATGAACCATTGGATCCTTAATGCTTCTGTAGTATCCTCCTTGTTATTGGCCGAGTGATATTGTAGTGACCTATTTGTTTTGGTTTCCTTCTACAGATGTTTATGTGGGATGCTTGCAAGGATCTGACCTTGATTATTTTAATGGTAGCTGCAGCGGCTTCATTGGCATTGGGGATAAAATCTGAGGTGAGCTTTGGTGGCAAAATTATGATGCAATAATTTGTTTAGTGTGGGGATTGACACTGTAACTTGGCCTGTTCTTTTCCCTCTATCTGCATGCAAATATTATACTTAAATATTTATTCTGGTCTTCACATACTTCCTTTTATTACCAGCTCAGTCTTGCTGACTTTGACTGGAAATTTGAGTTTTTCTTCTTCTCTTGTTTCCTTGTTCTTCTTGCTTCTTGGTAGTTTTATATTATGTAAATAATACAACTGTTAGTAGCCTGTTCAGAGCTACTTTCAATCCCTCCCTTACTCTAAGAGTATACTGGAGCATATCATGGTCTATCTTGATTTAGCCTTCAGCAGAGCTACTTTTCTGTTTCAGGGTATTGAGGAAGGATGGTATGATGGGGGAAGCATTGCTTTTGCAGTTATTCTTGTCATTGTTGTCACAGGTATATAATTTTGTCTTTGTACGGAGAGCAACGCGTATAGCTTTAATTAAATGTTTGGACTCTTATCCACAATTTACAGACGTTCATGGTCCACTTCATCTTTTATTGTGGAGGTTATTAGAATAATTAAACATATAGTAATTTTCCCTTCATCTTGCTCATTTCATTAATTCTTTTCTCCTGCCTTTGTAGCTATAAGTGACTATAAGCAGTCTCTTCAGTTTCGGAACCTGAATGAAGAGAAGAGAAATATCCATTTGGAGGTTTGTGTTCTCGTGTATCGTTTTTTTCTTTTTTTTTGTGTTTTACCCGCCGCCCGGGGGGGGGGGGGTGTAGCTCAGTTAAATATCTTGATCTTATTTTACGACACACATCATGCAGAGAAGAGAAATATCCACTTGGAGGTTTGTGCTCTCGAGTTTTGTTTTGTTTTTTGTTCTTTTTTTACTTCTATTTTTGGAATTTTTTTATGTTTTTTTTTTGGGGGGGGGGGGGAGATGTAGCTCAATTGAACATCTTGATTTTATTTTGTGGCACACACACACACACACGTATGTTTGTATGTATTTATTTTGCATTTTTCCTTTCATATTTTAAACTAAACTAGTGTTTGGATTTGAGTAGGTTATCAGAGGTGGTAGAAGGATTGAAATCTCTATATATGAGATTGTTGTTGGTGATGTTATACCCCTCAATATTGGTAACCAGGTACAAGCCTTTTTTGTTTCTTAATTTTAAATTTGTGGTTTTTACTTTTCTTTCCTGATGATTGCCTTTACTTTTTGTGATTGAGTTATGATATGCTCTTTTTAGGTCCCTGCTGATGGAATTTTGATCACTGGTCACTCTCTTGCAATTGATGAATCAAGTATGACTGGGGAGAGCAAAATTGTAAGTGTTTATTTATTTCTGTCTAATGGGGAAATCAAATAATAACCAAATTAACATTTTCTCCTCATATAACCATTTTGCCTCCAGGTCCATAAAGATTCTAAGGACCCTTTTTTGATGTCTGGGTGTAAAGTTGCAGATGGCAGTGGTACTATGCTGGTAATATAGACTTGCATTTCATTTACTTTTTCGTTTCTTGTAGTTTTTATCTTGTTAATAGGTGGTGGAATGCTTCCTAATTGGATTTATTCATTTAAACCATTTTGGTAAGAGTGTGTGTGTATTCTCCTCCTCTCTCCCTAAACACTAAACCTCTTCTTTTCTTTTTATTCCTTCTGGTCAGTATTGAAATTAAGCTTTTGTTTTTATTCTCATTTTGAAGTATTTTTCTTGGGATTGAGACAAAGAAATCGGATGCTGGAAAATGTATACTGACCTGTTCCGAACTTGTTTATATTTATTTTTTTGAAACCTCTGCATTAAATTGCTTATATATATTTTGTAGTTTTACCCAAATATTCTATATTGGTTGATCGTGTAATTTGTTGGTTTCAGATTTTATTGGTTTGTTTATTTTTCTAGGTAACTGGTGTTGGCGTTAATACTGAATGGGGGCTTCTAATGGCAAGCATTTCAGAAGACACTGGTGAAGAAACACCTTTGCAGGTGTTTTTACCTATAATTTCCTTGCCAGATCTCGTGTTCTTAAATATTACTAGTCCTTAACATATTCTCAATATAGGTTCGCTTAAATGGTGTAGCCACCTTCATCGGTATTGTTGGTCTCTCTGTTGCTGTTGTTGTTCTGATTGTGCTACTGGCCAGGTCATTAGATATTGGTTTATGGTTTTCCATTTGTTTCTTGTGATAATAGCTTTTATTATGCATGCCTCTGACATGATTAATTTTTAGCAGATTTTTCTCTGGCCATACCAGAGATGCAAGTGGCAATGTTCAATTTAAAGCAGGGAAGACTAAAGTTGGTGATGCTATTGACGGGGCAATTAAGATAGTAACTGTTGCGGTATGTGCCTTGATGAAGTCTAAATTGTGGGAGAAGTCATGATGATGCAATCCAACATACTTTTGTCTATATTTTATATAGTATGATTGTAACCATTGAATATTTAGGTCACTATTGTAGTGGTTGCAGTACCAGAAGGGCTCCCGTTAGCAGTTACCTTAACGTAAGTTTGCTAATTCCCTCTGACCTAGTACTTTTACTTCATTCTGTTGCTTAGTCTTGGTTTTAGCTGACCTTTTTTAGTTAAAAACAGAAGGAACAGTTTATTGTATAGTCTGAATGATGTGTTACTGTTGGTGCCAGAAAATGTGGTGGTAAAATTTTGCTGTTATGCTTGTATCTCGTTATATTTTATAATTTTGATCCCTTTAAATTTTTTTGGAAGTACTGGCTGTATTTTTGATAAAAGATAAAGATTTATCCGTACCTAGTATATTTGTTAATTTGCTCTTTGGAATATATTATATATTATTTTCCCTCTCTCTTACGCATCATTTCTTGACTGTTATAGACTGGCGTACTCAATGAGGAAAATGATGGCGGATAAAGCTTTGGTATGTCAGTTGGTGTTTGTTCTTTGATTGGATTTTGACATGCATGTGAATCTCTGTTAAATCTGAAGCATCGAATTGCAGGTGAGGAGGCTTTCCGCTTGTGAGACAATGGGCTCTGCAACAACCATTTGCAGTGATAAGACTGGCACGTTGACCATGAATCAGGTATGTTGGGATGTATCATTTGAATTTTCATTGGATTCTGGTTTTAGGCAATTTTCATAAATTTTCTGGAGAGCACACTTCAATAAGCTGTTTCTGTTTTAGTGGTTCAGCAATCAAATACATGCTTGATGGGGTTAAAACCTTCATCTGCACACTTCACTTGGATTTTGACATACCGGACTTGTCAATATTCTCACTAGTGCTATTTTAGCTGTGAAATTTGGAGATCACACAAAACGGGAGAATAAATGGAGATGTAAACCATAGAATTCAGGTTTGGTAGATGAATAGAAGAGATTGTGAATCCTTAAAATGAAAAGTGTGTTTTACAGCGGGAGAAGCACAATGCCTTTTACTGTAAAAGTGTCTTGTAGTAGAATGTCAAGAAGAGCCTAAGCTAAGAGTTATAAATATATGGATATTGTAGTGGATTTAGAAGAGATCAGGAATGAATGTATTAGAACTTAGAAGGCCCCTAAACAGGAATGAATGTATTAGAACTTAGAAGGCCCCGTACGCCCGTGCGTGATGGGTGGGTGGTGGAGAAAGAAAGGATAGTGCCTATTGACTGAAATAGAGTTTTTCATAAGAGTTGATCAGATGGAGAATTTTTCAATTGTTGAAAGTAGAGGCCAGGAGAAACTTCAGGTGAAAATTCAACCATAGTATTGTTGCTCCTGGCATCCCATGTCGATGCTCACCAGTTTAGGTTGTATATAATAAGCCTTCCGCATTTAAGGTAAATTAGGAGCACAAAATTTCATTGATTCTATGGAATTTGGAAGATATCGATTGAACTCTCGTCGATTTGAATTTTGGGAACATTTTAAAGGAAGTTAATTTCTATGGGTCATAGTTGACATTGATAGTTAACTTTAAGGCAGATTTTCTGTCTATAGCTTGAATTTTATTAAATACTTTTGTGACAGATGACTGTGGTTGAGGCTTATGCTGGTGGGAAGAAGAATAATCCTCCTGGTAACAAGTCAGAGCTCTCTCCCAAGCTCCACTCTTTGCTCATTGAAGGTGTTGCACAGAACACTAATGGCAGTGTTTATGTCCCTGAGGTTTGCTTGAACTGATCTTGTTACACTTTGTTTTACTCTTCTCTGTATGGACAATAATTTTGGTGCTGCTGCATTCTGCTAAAGTCTGTCCTTGACAGGGTGGTAACGATGTTGAGGTTTCCGGATCACCAACAGAAAAGGCAATTTTACATTGGGGATTAGAGGTCTGTTTTCAGTAATACAGTTTATTCCCTATTTTTTGTATGTGAAGCTTATATTCTTACAGATGCTTGTAAATGTTAATCAAATATCAGATTGGGATGAACTTCGACTCTACTAGATCGGAATCATCAATTATTCACGTTTTCCCTTTCAATTCTGAGAAAAAACGAGGCGGAGTTGCAGTACAAACGGTATTCTCTCATAGACAGTTTAAGCTATTGCCGCTGTATCTTCTTTGTAATGTGGATTTCTATTTTTAATTGCTTCAGTTGGATCACAATTTTGTGCCTATGTTGTCCGTGTGTTTCATTCACATCTATGAGCACTAACAAGTAACTCCAATGTCATATTAATAACTGTCAACTCACTCTTAAATCTGAATTAAACACTGATATGTCCGTTTCACTTTCAAGTTGTGAGATTATCTACATACCCAGTAAAGTATGCTAGTTGATTGGAATATCATCACAATATGCTTGTACTGCATAATGATTTAATCATCTGTTTTGTCATATCGTGCACCTTAAATAAGCAAATTTTATCTCTGTATGCAGGCTGACTCTGAAGTTCACATACACTGGAAAGGTGCTGCCGAGATTGTCCTAGCCTGCTGTACACGGTACATTGATGCAAATGACCAGTTGGTAGACATGGATGAGGAAAAGGTTTGATAAAGCAGTTTTATATTCTGATCTGTGCTTTCATAAAGGCATTCTTCTGTTTTTTGTTTGTTTGTTTTCACTTTCTTTTCCTGTTTGGAAATAATCTCAGCCAAGGCGTATTATCCATTCTCTCTCTCTCTCTCTCTCTCTGTTTTTCACTGGACTGTGTCAACCTATTTTACAAAGCAAACAAATGTAGTTTGGATTATTCAACCTTAAGTAGTTCACTTGCTTGATCTGGAGAAAGTCCTACATAGTGAAATTTTCCTGGCTTGCAGATGGTATTTTTCAGAAAAGCTATTGAAGACATGGCTGCCGAGAGTTTACGTTGTGTTGCCATTGCGTATAGAACATTTGAAAAGGAGAATGTTCCAGCCACTGAAGAAGAACGGGCTCACTGGTCTTTACCAGAAGATAATCTTGTTTTGTTAGCTATTGTTGGTCTGAAGGCAAGTATTTTCCTCTGAATACATGTCTATCATTGTCATTGATGTTTATAATGTATTAATATTTTCTTGTGCTTTTGTTTTTCTCTAATTTAAAATTTATTGTGTTTTGCACACTCATTCCTAGCTGCCAATCTCATCTGTTTGCTTAATTGCAAGTGGTTGGGACTTGGGACTCTGCAGGGATTATAGTTTTGTTAATTTAATTTACCGTCCATGTCAATATCTTGTAAGTGGATTCTGTGCATTGGGACTCTGCAGGGATTATAGTTTTGTTAATTTAATTTACCGTCCATGTCAATATCTTGTAAGTGGATTCTGTGCATTTGGATTTAACACGGGAATCATTGATAAACTCTAACTTATGATAGCATTTGACTCTAAGATATGCTTCTGCTGGTTAAATATCTGATTCTTAATCTCATATTTGACATGCAGGATCCTTGTCGACCTGGAGTCAAAGATTCAGTGGAGCTTTGCCAAAAATCTGGGGTTAAGGTACTTATTTTCAATTATCCTCAATAGAATTGTTAAATTACCGTGTCCATTGTATTCTTGGAGGTGATGCGATGGAAGCTCATTACAGAAAGCAGAATATGCATGGTGGCCATGTTAGCAGTTGTAAAATATGCTACAAGACTATAATAATAATAATAAGAAAAATTCAATCCAGCTACTTTCATTGTCAATGACTTCATGTGATTATAACTGATGCCAAAGAAGCACTGACTCGGTGCGTCTAGAGACAGATGCATTGCATGTAGGTGGAATAACATACGGAGTGCTGAATTACGCCCTGGTCTATGGACTTAAATTTTTCTTTATTTCAAACGTGTTTATTGCTTTCGAATTTGACGGCTTAAAGATTAGCAAGACCAACGTTAATAACTTCGTTTGATGATAATCAAATACAATGGTGCTTTCCATATCCAGTTTCTACATTCTGTAAATAATCCTTTTCTGCCCTTCTTTTTTTGTGTTTCGATTAATTCTAGGTAAAAATGGTCACTGGTGACAATGTCAAAACTGCAAAAGCAATTGCTGTGGAATGTGGAATACTTAGTTCCCCTGCTGAAGCTACAGAGCCAATCATCATTGAAGGAAAAACTTTTCGTGCCATGACAGATGCACAGAGAGATGAAATAGCTGAAGCAATATCAGTAAGAATCCTGACAACAATATTTTCAGGCTCTTAAGAGAGGTATTTTTCGTGGTGAATGATATTTATTGGCAATATGATTACTAGGTTATGGGACGGTCATCTCCTAATGACAAATTATTGCTTGTGCAAGCATTGAGGAGGAAGGGACATGTTGTGGCTGTAACTGGGGATGGAACAAATGATGCTCCTGCACTACATGAGGTCTGGCTACTACTACACTACTACTATCTTCTTTTTTGTGCTAGTGATTGTGTTGTTTTCTCAAATTTTAAGTACCACAACAATCTTTATCGATGTCAATACTTGTAATTGTATATTGAACACCATGAGAGTTTGTTTACCCCTGGTATACCTGTCTTGTTTTCCTGTTTGTGTAATCACGTGATGACAAGTCCCTAGGTTTATTAATGATTCTGATTTCATTATGTCATGCTTTTCTATATTCGATGTATGAATCTACTATCTCTTGATCATAGAATTTTCTGTTCTAATGAATTGAACTATTTCTTTCCTTTTTCCCTTTTTAATTTATTTCTATACTTTCTGAATATAGGCTGATATAGGTCTTGCAATGGGTATTCAAGGAACTGAAGTTGCAAAAGAAAGCTCTGATATTATTATTTTGGATGACAATTTTGCTTCAGTTGTAAAGGTTGGACCTATTTCTTTTCGATTTGAGAGATCTAGTTTGTTAAATTATCTTAATAAATGATGTATCATTTATGATTAGTATTTACATCTTAAAAAATAATTTATTTCTGGCATTACTAGATGGGTATTTAGGTAGTTAGTCAATATGCCAACCAATGAAAGGTTTGTATATAATTGAACTGCACCGTTTTGGATTGCTTTTGTAGTGTTTTGCAAGCTGAACAAGAATTTGATATTTTTAGCATACCTCTTATATCTTTCAAAATCTATGCGCTTGTAGGTTGTGAGATGGGGACGTTCTGTGTATGCAAATATTCAGAAATTTATCCAGTTTCAGCTTACAGTAAATGTAGCTGCTCTTGTTATAAATGTTGTTGCTGCTGTTTCCTCTGGTGATGTCCCACTGAATGCAGTGCAGGTCTGCTGTCTCCCTGTGTTTTGCTCTCTGGCTTTGCCCCTCAATTTATGTTTCAGCTGATATCCTTATGCATATTATTGCCCTTTCTACAGCTTTTGTGGGTAAATCTTATCATGGATACTTTGGGAGCACTAGCATTGGCAACTGAACCACCAACTGATCACCTTATGGATCGGCCTCCAGTGGGCCGAAGGTTGGAACTTCAGTTTCTCTAATTGTGCCTTTTTCTTTGGATCATGACATTTTCTTGCTATGTTTTTCTAGTGTTACAGCACCTGAAGAATGGGATGAATGTCATAAAATTTTGTTCCTTGTAGATGCATTTTTGAATGATACACCCAGGAGTAAAGAAAGAAATTTAATTGAAAGTGTGAATAGTGAAGCTCTATTATTAAATCTAAAGATTTTGGTTATTTCAACAGAAGAGATAAATTTTAAGTGCAATGAATAATAGTCATACCCCTTGAAAACAAAATTGTTGCCAACAGTCCTAAACAGCATATCGAAGGCTGCATTTATTTTGTATTTACATTATCGATATTGGTCCTATTTCATTTGCAGCTTTATTATCCAAGCGATATATGCAGTGCCCATGTGCTTCGATGGTTTTTTTTTGACATGGAGTTTTGTCTTGTATCCTTTTCAGAGAACCTCTCATAACAAATATTATGTGGAGAAATTTGCTGATACAGGTGAGTTTTGTTTCTCATTTCTCAGTTAACTGCTTGTCATTGTAGTCTGCAAGGATTATTTACCTATTGGTTTATGATGTCCTGCATTTCAATTACCGTTGTTATGCTATACTCTTCTGTAAACTGAATTGCCGATTATGATTTGAACTCTTCAGGCAATGTACCAAGTATCTGTGTTGCTTGTTCTGAATTTCCGAGGTAGGAGCATACTGGGTCTGACACATGACAAATATGATCATGCAATTAAAGTGAAAAACACACTGATCTTCAATGCATTTGTTCTGTCTCAAGTAAGTTGTCGTTAGTCATTGATGAGAAATTATACTTATTGCTAGGAGCTTAGGACTGTACATTTGCATTTTAAATGGTAAAGTTTTGTGTTGGAAGAATTACCAATGTTAGTTTCCTTATCTTTTCATGCATGTTCTATAATAGTATTGGTGGTTGTGCTGTAATGGTGATTGCTAATTTCCAATAGGTGCTAATTGTATCTAGAAAACCAAAGCCTATTGCAATTTTCCTGAGATGTCTTGCTACTCACTCTTATTTACGTTACTGCTAAATCCTTGTGATGCATTAGTGGTTGGCAATGCATGCCCAGTTCATGCACCATATATTCGTTGTCATTTTGGTAGCTTTGCTGTAGTGTGCTCATCTTATTTCAATTCTAAAAAAATGTGTTCAAAACTGCAGATCTTTAATGAGTTCAATGCACGAAAGCCAGATGAGTTTAACATATTCAGTGGAGTCACGAAAAACTACCTCTTCATGGGTATAGTGGGATTAACTGTTGTGCTTCAGGTTTGTCTTATTTTAACTTCTCGTTATTTGTCTCTCGTATGAAATATTTTCAAGGTCACCCTAAAATTGCTAGTGTTTTTCAGATCATCATCATTGAATTCCTCGGCAAGTTCACTTCAACAGTCAGGCTTAATTGGAAGCAGTGGCTGATCTCTGTCATCATTGGGTTCATAAGGTCAGTTGATCATCTGCACTAGATCCGCGAGTGTATTTTTCTCTTTGCTTGTAGTTTTGCTTCCTTAATGGATCCGTCCCTACTTATAACTAGAAATTTCCTAAACCCCATTAGCTATATTCAAGTTATTCTAAGCAAGTGGTGAAAGGAGCTTAGCACCAGTAATATATATGACATATGACTGCAAGGCTTGCTTTATGCTCAAGTGCTAACAGGGTCTTTCCTTTGCTGATTCTCTCTTACCACACTTTCAGTTGGCCTCTTGCTGTGGTTGGTAAATTGATACCAGTTCCAGATACTCCCATCAACAACGTATTTTCAAGATTTCGGGGTCGAAGAAAGGAACCTGAGGCCTCACAATAGCAACATATAGGCGTGCTGTTTTAAAGACGGATCGTTCTCTTATTGGACGATGTACATGCTTGGTATTTTTTTTTTTAAAGAAAAAAAATAGCATACTGTTTAGCCAAACGCTTCTTTTTCTTGCCGGTCTTAGATTTGTTTTTGCCTGTTAAATTTCGATACAAACTTGGAGTTGCTTTAGAATTAGGCTCTAACAAAGTATACGGAATTTCAGCTAACCTTGGCTTTTGTTTACCGACTTTGTTGGTTTGACAAAGAATTGAGAAATTGCAGAGATTATATGAAAATATGGACTATACTTTCGATTTCATCGTTTGTCCTAATTTCTGTCGTATTAAAAACATTACATGTAGGTCGTTCGTACTTGTTTTTCTTTTTTGGTTGCCCACGATATCTTCCAACCCGACAGGTCAAGAAGTAATCCGTCGCGGATCTGAGCTCCATTTAAGGATCTGTCGCTGGTCAATGGGTTGCTGCATGCATAGGCGGGATTCTAACTTCCGACACTTGCTGAAGCGGATGAATGAGCTGGCCACTCGACCAACCCAAGTTGGTTAGGTTATTCGTACTTGTTATTGCACGGTTCTAGTGCTTTCAGTATCTTGCATTGTTGTTGCGTTCACGAGTATGGCCCAATTTGTGACATTATAACATGGCAAAATTATCAGTTGGTTTAATATATAAACATCATAAATTTTCACTCCAATTCCATAAGATGAAGATATGTATATACGCAAAACTTGATTCTGATCTATTGCCACAACGTATAATCATCAATTTTCTGGAACATGTTATATACAAGGAAAACAGCGCATTTTCATCTTACTTTAGAATTGTAATCCCCATTAGGAAGCAGTATGGGTTCATGTAGATATGAATTCTTTCTTATACCTGAAGAAAACTGGATTTGCTAGCATGGTTCAATGTCTTACTACTGCTGGCTTCTCACAATTTTAGTATATGGGTTCCGGTGATCAGTAGCTTCAAATATGCACAGGTGTTGCGATTTATAAGACCTTGCGAGAGTTTTTTTATATATAACTCCGATTTATAGTATCCGTTTTAACTTTTTGAAAAAGTTTAGGGAGTCAACTCCAGTGTAAGTCAACTAAATTTTTTTTTATTTTTGATTTTGAAATTTAAAAAATTGGGGTAATAGGTTTTTTTTTTTTTTTTTTTTTTTTTTTTTTTTTTCTGTAACAGACCTATTTTTCAACTAATTGGTTCAAGTAAGTTTTCTTTTAGCTGGCTTTTCAGTGAAACCTTAACTTTTTTTTTTTTTTTTGTGTACGTTGATAAATTAACAATTTAAGATATTTGAATGCAATTTGCATAAGTGGAATATTTTAAACTGTTCTGAATATGAAAGGCAGATATCAGCAGATGGTTCATAATGAACAAAAATATCTTGGTAGACATCCGCTTATTAAAATTAAACAATCACCATTCCATTATTGATGTTGACCCCGGTGCTTTTTTTCTCTAATTTTTTCCCCTTTGGGAGAGAGAAAGGGAGTTAAGGGAATAGTTTGAGTTAAGGGAATAGTTTCAAGAATGGACTTGCTCTCTTATTCGGAACAAGTATCTGATTTTCTTGAGGCTATTCTCATCCCAGCAACATTGGTGTAGAATAGATGAAGAATGAAAGTCTCATAGATGACACTCTTAGAACATAGAAATCAATACCTTATTAAGTTCAGAATTTTTGGAACTAAGTAATTTTTCCTTCTCACTTTTTGACATCAAGATCTCCTAATGCAGCACAACATACATATGCAAAAATTAATGTGTGAAAGGGAGAAGATTCACAAATCAAAATATTTGACTAAGTAATTGGATTAGAGCACTGTATTTCTCAAGGTTAAAAGTCATAAATTTGAATTTTTGAGTAGTAAATATGGAATCGAGATCTGTGTCTAGTTACTCAGTTCATTCTTCATCAAATTAATCTAGTTTATACAACAATGGAGATGCTCAATAAACATCCAATTATGGAATCCTAAAATTCAAGTAGGAATAGCAATATGTTGTCCAAATTAAGATGCACATTATCAACCATTGTTTATTATTATTATTATTATTATTATTATTATTATTATTATTATTATTATTATTATTATTTTAAACCTTAACACGTGTGCTTTTTTCACTTATAATGAAAGCATAAAAGAGCTTGGGTGCATGTTATCCTTTTCTAAAATCGAGAAAAAAAAATCTTAAATGATGCTGACATTTACTTCAAATGATAACGTTTCGAGATCATAAAAAAAATTCCTGGATCCTGATTTTTTTTTTTGAGATCGATTAGTTTTTTTTATCAATAATTTTTTTTCAAAATATATTTATCTGATATATTAATCACTAATATATCTTTTATTTAATTTTTATAAGTAAAAATAATTTAAAAATGACTAATATTCTTAATTTTACACAATAAATTTAGTTAATATATTTAAAAAAGTAATAGAAAAATAAAAAAAATTAAACGACTTTGATAATTATCCTTAAAAAACAACGAAATTCTCAACAAAAAAGAATTTATTAATCTTAGTTAGTTCTTAATAGATAAATCAACAGTTTAACATACCACCTAGGCTTATTCTGTTAATACTAATAGAACATATTGACAGAGAGACTAATCAATCTCAAAAAATTAAATATCAAAAAATCAAAAATAGTATTTTTTTGTTTGGAATCTCGTAGTCCTTCAAAAAAATTATTAACTGAATTGGATATTCACTCTTATAGATTTAGAGTCTGCATTAATGATAATTATTTTCATTATTAACCAACTTAGGTTGGTCGAGTGGTCAGCTCACTCGTCTGCTTAAGCAAGTGTCGGGAGTTCGAACCCCGCCTTGTGCATGCAGCAACTTATTGGCCAGCGGCAGACCCTTAAATGGAGCTCAGATCTGCGACGGATTAGTTCTTAACTTGTCGGGTTGGGAGATACCGTTTGGGTAAACAAAAAAAAAACTATTTTCATTATTTGATTTGTTGATTAATTTAGTTTTCCACATGTTTTAAGCCAAAAAGTAGTTTTGGATGTTGACCGGATCTTTTAGATAGCATTTAGTGGAAAGACAGAAATAGAAAGACTGAGATTGATAAAGACTAAGAGACAGAGATTGAAATAAATCTCAATATTCTATTTGGTACAAAGTGGGAGACAAAAATTGAAATAAGAATGAAATTTTAATTTAATTTGTACAAAAGGTAAAATTAGAATTAAGTAATTAAAATGAAGGTATTTTAGATATAAAATGTTATTAAAGTTTTAGTCTCCATCTCTGAAAATTTTAGTCCTATGTGTTCCTATTTTTTGGAAATACTAAAATATTGAAATTTTGAAAATAAAGACAAAAATTTTAGTCTCTAAATTAACAAATATAATACTAAATTTTAGTCTCTCAATCTCTTTCTCAATATCTCAAAACAAACGCTACCTTACGGTTTATAATACAATTGAACTCCTTTGCTGAATTAAATGCTTCATTTCACCGTTACGACCTTATGAGATTATATTGAGTCCAAAGATATAAAAGTAATTTTAAAATGACGGCGACCAAAGTAAAGAAATGATGAGGCCAAACTTAAAAGTATAGATACTTTTTTAATAAAAGAATTATAAAGATTAAGGGGGGGATGACCCCCTTTCTTATATACTATTCTCGAGTTAAATCCTAAAATGGTCTCTGAGATTGGCGTTTTACACTGAAATCGTTCCTGAGATTTTAATTGCACCAATTATATCTCTGAGATTGAAAAAAATGCACCATAGTAGTCCCTCACCCATTTTCCATTAACGACGTAATGACATGGCATAATGACATGGATTGTAAGTGACACGTGTCACTTCATGATTTGGTCACGTGTAATGGTAGGATGATGTGGTGACCAATGACACGTGGCATGCTGACGTAGATAGTTGTGCCACGTGTCACAATATTATTTGGCCACGTATCCAGTTGTGCCACGTGTCGTAACAGTATTCGTCCACGTGTCATCCATTATGCCATCGTTGTATATGCACCAAATTAGTCCCTCACTTTACATTAAGTGACTCATTTTAGTCTCTGAAATTGAATGTCGTGCACCAAACTAGTCCCTTCACCAATTTTTTCTCTTTTTTTCTATAAATTCAAAATTCTCAATATTTTTGAATGCATTAATTTCAATTATATTTTTTCACATGTTCTTCAAATAAAAGTGTTTTTATAAAATGTTTTTTCTCTTGCAAATACCCTTCGCCGACTTGGAGTTAATGTGAAAGCTTTTCAAGCACGTTCACTACCATCTCCAACCTCTTTCAGTACTTTTATAAAATATTTTTTTTCTTACGGATACCTCTAATAGCCGCCGTCTTAGAGTTGACGTGAAGGCATTTCAAGCTTCCCTCATTATCATCTCCGACCTCTTTCGTCTAGACTGCAGAGATCAAAAGTGGTAGTGAGGGTGGTTGAAGTGCCTTCAATCTACCTCATTTATACATAACGAAAATGTGTATTTCATAAGAAGAAAATATTTATTTTAATTATTAATTTCTTGTTAAAAACACATGTTTTTTTATGAAAAAAATGTGTCTAATAAATCATATAATTATTTTTTTTATAATAACATACTTATATATTACAAAATTTACCAATATTAAATTATTAAAAAAATTATATAATTAAAACTAAAATCCTAAATTTTTTTATAAAAGCACTTGTACTAAGATATTAAAATTTTAAATTAAAAAAATGAGAAAAAATTGGTGAAGGGACTAGTTTGGTGCACGACATTCAATTTCAGGGACTAAAATGAGCAAAGTGAGGGACTAATTTGGTGCACATATAACGATGGCATAATGGATGACACGTGGACGAATACTGTTGTGACACGTGGCACAACTGGACACGTGGCCAAATAACATTGTGACACGTGGCACAACTATCCACGTCAGCATGCCACGTGTCATTGGTCACCACATCATCCTACCATTACACGTGGCCAAATCATGAAGTGACACGTGTCACTTACAATCCACGTCATCATGCCATGTTATCACGTCGTTAATGGAAAATGGATCAGGGACTACTATGATGCATTTTTTTCAATCTCAGGGACGTAATTGGTGCAATTGAAATCTCAAGGACGATTTCAGTGCAAAACGCCAATCTCAGGGACCATTTTGGGGTTTAACTCTACTATTCTCCGCCTATGGTAACATTTTTAAATTAATGTATTTAGATAAGACATTATTGTAGACAACTATACAACATTTACGCATCCAAATAAATATATTTGAATATATAATTTCAAGGAAACAAAGATGCCAAAAAAACGACATCTGATAACTGAAGAAAACATAATCACTTGGTGGTGGTTACAAGAGCAAGAAGAAATAATATAAAGAGGTATTCTATTTTGATTTTTAATTATATTTAATGAATTAATTTGTTTTTTATATTTTAAAATAATTTATTTAGTTCTTCACTTTTTAAAATATTTCATTAGTTTTTGAAAAACTTTTATTTTACAATCATCAGTATAGTATGTTGATGTAAAGAATATGAATTAACGTGTGAATACAATTTAGTTATAGTCAATATAGTATTCAAAATTGGTTCACATGACCAAATTAACATCTATTAATTTTAATCAAACTAAATCATATAGACCACATTAATAAAAATAAATTATGCCTAACATTATTTTAAAATTTATTGTTTAACTTAATTGTATTTAATTCATAAAAAAATTTAGATGTATATAATACACTGATCATAATTCAAAGGTGTTAAGTACAATATCAACATCAACAAACCATCACAATATTAGAGTCGTATTTAACTATCCACTTAGAGTTGTACTAAAAGATGTAACGACAAAAGTTAGAAATAATCAAGTTTACTTTTTCAAACCGATGTTACGGTCTAAAATGGGCATTTTAAGTCATAATGATGTAAATGATTTAAAGTAGAGATTTATGTATAGAAGACGCACATGGTAGGTCCATTGTTGGAAGGCTTGATGGGAGGAAGCACAAGAGTGGCTCCTAGGTATCTAGCTACAACCACTGCATCTGCAATCTGCGCAAGTAGCGTTAACACTTAGAGCATCTTCAAGCATTAATTTTTTAAAGTTCCATTTCCTCTTTTTTTTGATACAATAGAACTCCAATCGTTGGAGAGAAAGAGAGTAGCGTCTCTGTTCATGGATCAAAGAAGAAGAATCCTTTCTCCGAGTGTTTACAATCCTGGATCCCTAAGTTTTAATTCTCCATTTTAATTCAAAATTATTCTTATATATACTACTTTTCTGATCTTCAGTTAACTCAAGTCTTTGGATGTGAGTCCTTGAGCTTAGTTGAAGTAATTACAATTTCAGTGGGCTTTGCTTAGCTTTGCTTAGCTTGCTGGAGGAGTTTAAATTGGGCATCATTCACGTTAGTCAAGCCGTTAGTGTGGTTAACGTCAAGTGCAAATTCTTGGTTCGAAGACGTTAGTGACACTAGCTTGGTCACTAACGTCCCCAACCTTTTTGAGTCACTAACGTGGCCACTAACGTAGCCTTTCCTAACTTTGATCACGTTAATGGTGTTAACTTCACCATTAACGTCCAATTCATCCTTTCCTCCACGTTAATAGCCCACTTTAGTAGCATTAACGAGGCCGTTAACATGGGTATACCCTAACTTCGAACATGTTAGTGGTGCTAACATCACCACTAACGTTGCAAACTCTCCTTTGTTCCACGTTAGTGCCCACGTTAGTGGCACTAACGTAACCACTAACGTGGGCTTCTTTCGCCATTCCTCATGTTAGTGGTGTTAACATCACCACTAACGTCTTGAGCTCTTCTTCTTCCATGTTAGTGCTCACGTTAGTGGCACTAATAGGGCCACTAATGTGGATTTAATTGGCCTTCGAACACGTTAGTGGTGCTAACTTCACCACTAACGTTGCAAGTTGTCCCCTCTTCCACGTTAATGGCCACGTTAGTGATATTAACGTGGCCACTAACGTGACTTTTCTCTGCTTCTTCTTACCTGAAATCAATCAAATAAAGTGCATCAAAGTCTTGCTCTTAATCATGAGATGATGTATCATCCATTTTATCATTCAGTCCTTGTATTATTCTCATGAAATTATTTAAAATTCAAAATATTTGCTTGAACTAAGATATGAATGCATATTCAACCAAATACTTATTTATTATCTAAGAAAATACATAAAACTAACCTAAAACATACAAAAAATAGCTTGTGAAACTAACCAAAATGCTCTAGCATCAAATATATGCAACCGTTGAAGTTGGAATATCATTATCTACATTATTAGTCACTTACTTTGTCCTAACCCGCCCCTCACAAAATAAAACCATGTTTCAAGGACATACACATATTTCTTAACAGAAGTTTGGTTTTTTATTTTTTATATTTTTTTCAAATATTTTCAACTTTAGATTTTTTTATAATTTTATTACTTTTGTTTTTCCTTCATATATAGCTAGAATTGTGAAATTGAAAACAAAAATCAAACTTGAAGTTATTGTAGTACCCATTTTTTATTTTAGATAAATAATATATTAATTATAATATTAGGTGTATATTAAAATTAACTACTAAAATTAATTATTAATATAAAATATATATTAAAAAAATATATTAAAAATAAATTAAATTATACATATATTTATATATAATTGAGATGATAAAATAAATCCACAAATACATAGATTATCTACGACGGAGGACTAATGGAAATATAGGACCTATATAATCCATACTGAAGACGGAACCGGGATTTAAGATACCTGCTCTATGGAAACACGAAATCTCAGCAAAAAAAAAAATTTATTTAAATATCCTTATATATATAACCTTCATTCATCCCTTAAATGAAATTTTTTTATTTGTGCATATGTTGATTATGTTAAATTTGTATTTGAATTATATTTTAATTTTAATACATTAGATTGAATTGTATTGAATTTAATTATGATTGTGTTAATTTTTTTTAAAAAAATTAAAATTTATTAATATAAAAGAATATTCGCTCCTTCTTAGAAAAAACAAATGGGGACCCGTAAAGAAGATAGGACAAAAACAGGAAACATTTTACTAAATGAAAACATGGGATGAGAGAGAGGGATTTCTGCCCTACATAGAGACTTATTATTATCCCTAATATATAAATATATGATAGTTAATTTTAGTGACTGATGTTGATATATACATAACATTTTTGTTATTATATAACCATTGAACAAATATTATCGATACATGTCAATAAAAAATTATTAAAATCAATATTTTATATGTTTAAAACAAGTTCAATTAGATAGTCAATTACTTTTGATAAATATCAGATAATTTTTTAAATTATTTTTTATTTTAAATATTAAATTAAAAAAATTTAAATAATTTTATAATAAAAAAGTTAGCTAATGTGACTAATTAAAAATTATATCCTATACTTATTTTTCTTTAATTTCACTACTAGAAATACGGGAGTTTATCACGGGAAGATACCCACGAATGAGAAATAATGGCAAATCTAGATGACCGCGGTAAACACTTGCAACATCTTGCATCTCTGTAGTCAAATTATGCGGAGGTTTCTCATATTCTTATTTGTCCGTAGCCAATTTGAACTGAACTCTCTCAATTGTCACAGACCCAATACTAACCGTGACAAAATAAAATATCTCCACCTCCAAATTTTGCGCGTCTTTCAACGAGTGTTTCCCTCCATCCCTTTCAAAAATTTTACAAGCAATTTCCATTTTTTTTTTCAAATTTAAACCCTAATAATAAATTCAATTTTTTAGGGTGTAGGTTTACCTAGTTTGCCCGATCTTTGGTTTCTTCTCTCTCCTTCCTAGTGCTGTCATCTTCAATTGATAAGATATGCATTAGTTGGAATAGTATAAAAAGAGTACATGCTTATAGCTCTACTTTTGTCCGTAATCTTTTTGTCAAAATACAGTTGATAAACCACAATTTTATAGTTTATTTTGGATTAAATTGAGTAGATTTTGTCAACTCTTTTCACACTTATTCATATAAATGGCATGTTTTTAAGATTTCTTCCTAATTATGTGTTATGGTTCAAGACATGCTTCTTAGGCCTTAAAAATGCTAATTCTTAATCCTCTCTTATTACCATTCGATGTCGTGATGCATTTGTTAAGTAATTTTATGGTTTATACGTGATGAAAAGGAGGCATGCAAAAGTGGAAGGAACACAAGAAATAGAACATTTGGGAAGCTGGTATCGACACGTACGCGTGACTGACGCGCATGCGTGACCAAGTGCAACAGTCAACTGACGCGTACGCGTGACAAGCGGCATGTGCCTCACTAAAGGGAACACGCTGAGGGCAATTTCTGAGCTCTTTTTGGTACAGTTTCAATCCCATTCTGAAGATTAGAGGCTGGGAGTGAAGAAGGATGGGAGATAGATGCCATTAGTTTAGTTTTTAGATAGTTTTTGAATTCTAGAAAGAGAAACTCTCACTTCTCTCTAGGGTTTAGTGTTCTTTGTTCATTTTTACTTGAATAATTGGATTAGGTCCTTTTAATTTCAGTCTTTGTTACTTTAATTGTAGTTTTCATTCTCTAATTTTACTTAGTATTCTTGCAACTTTAGTTCTTTTGAGTTTTGAATTTGGATCTTGTTGGAATTGAGTTCTATTAATGCATTGAGATTTTTCATGTTTCATTTATGCTATTTGAATTGTTATTGTTCATTGTTGTTAGTGGGTAGCTTTAATTTGGACTGTTTTCTTATTTTCATTATGCTTTTTATTCTTACTCACCAAGTGTTTGGGAGAATGTCACTTATGACTATGGAGTAGATTTCTACTATTGGCTTTGGAGTTGAGTATTGGAAACTCTTGAATTGTCAAATTCTAATGTAGATTGGTAATTGGAAGGTGCTAGTTAGCTTGAACTTCACTAAAGCTAGTCTTTCACTAGGAGTTGACTAGAACTTGTGAACTCAAGTTAATTATATCACTTGACTTTCCTTCATTTGTTAGAGGATAACTAAGTGAAAACAATAGACATTTCCATCACAATTGGTAACGATAATGAGGATAGGAACTCTAATTCTCACCACTAGCCAAGGCCTTTATATTGATTAATTGTCATTCATCTTTACTAGTTTTGGTTTCCTAGTTTTTTCATTTTAATTTCATATCTCTTATTCATATATGCTTTTAGTTGTAGTTATCTTGATGCATAATTGTTAGTTATACAATGCTTGATTGATATTTCTAGTTATCTTAATTTAGTTGTTAGTTGTTCATTGCCTTTAATTCTTGGTCACTTTACTTTTCCCGCACTAAACTCAAAATCCCAAAAAAATTCCTAACCAATGATGTGCATCATGCTGCAAGTCCTAAGAAAAACGACCCGGAATTCTACTCCCATTTATTGATTTGATTGTTGTGACATTCTTCTAAACTTTGACTTGGGATATCTCGTCGGTTGGGACTATACTTTGCGACATTGAATTGAAAATTCTTTGGTAATTTCTTAACTGACATTTATCCTACGTCAAATTTTTGGCGCTGTTGCCGGGAACTTACAATGGTGTTATATTGTTAGCTAGTGTGAATATGTTCATATGTGAATAGATAGTCTTGATTGTTTGCTAGTCTAGTTTTTAGTTTGGATTTATATTTAGTATTAAGTAATAGTTACTTTACTCTAGTATATCTTATTGTCATGAGCTCTATGTTTCTTCTATTGAATGACGCATTCATTGTCGGATTCGAGCTTAGCCCCATTTGATCCCAAAATTGAAAAAACTTTTTTTTACATCTTAGGCAAGCTTGGCTTCGGTTAGCCTTTGAGGGTGGTGAAGTGGCTTTTGCCAAATCACCTACCTTATCCGAGGTTGAATCCGAAGTGTCATTTGAAAGAGAAACCATTTACTCTTCTATTAGCTCTATTGACATCTCTTCTATTGACTTAAGTACCGACACCATGGCTGCCCCAAGAAGAATCACTCTTAAGGGGGTGGATGCTCCGAACTTCACTCTCCATATTTGATGATGATTTTTGGTTAGAATTGAATGAATTTCATTATATAAACTTGCACTTATTCCCTTGAATAGCATGCTTTTGAACTTTCCTCCCAATTTGTGCTTGATTAGGAAAATATGCTCTTTTGTGCCTAATTTAATCTATTTTATTCTATTTGCCTTCCATTCGATGCATTGATGTTGTTTGTGAGTGATTTCAGGTGTATAAGATAGGAATGGCTTGGAAAAAATAGAAGAAGAGCATGCAAAATGGAGGAAGCATGAAGAATCAAAGGAGATGAGCATGCATGTTCTTTTATTGCTTTATATGTTCATTTCTTTATTGAAAACCCCTTGATCACTACAACTGGAATTGTACACTCATTCTCAAGTGTCCTTGGGAGACGACTCGGGAATTAAACACTCCCGTTTTTGAATTGGTTTTGAATTGTGATATATTTTGAATTTAAACATTTGATTGTGAGAGTTGTGATTGGTTTGGACTATACTACTAATGAAGTGATGCTTGTTTTGATCGATTCCAAACCAACAATAGTTCTCGTTATCAAATTTGGCGTCGCCGTCGGGGAATTCACTTTAAGTGGAATGAGTGCTATAATTTTGGTTGTTGTAAATATGTGAATAGTGTGAATAATTAATTTTGGTTTGCTATTTGGCACTATTTGGTAGGAGGTGCCTCTATCTTAGTAGTGATAGCAACTAACATCCTAGTTTGTCTAGTCCTAGGTAAGTAGATATACTTAGAATATATATATATATTCATTTGTTTATTGCTTTTATTGATATCATTGCATTTTATCTTTCCCTATTCATCATGAGTTATCACCCTTTTGGCTTGGAGTCTAGTTGTTATCATGTTGTAGAGGGTAGCAAAAAAGAAGTAACTCGCCTCTTGAAAGCGGATATCATTTATCCCATTTTAGATAGTGAGTGGGTAAGTCCAGTCCAAGTAGTGCTGAAGAAGTCCGGAGTGACAATGGTGAAAACGGAAAGTGGAGAGCTTGTGGCTACCCGAATTAAGAATACTTGGCGAGTGTGCATTGATTATCGCGACTGAATTAAGCAACGCGGAAGGACCATTACCCGTTGCCGTTCATTGACCAAATGTTAGATCGATTGGCAGGTAAATCCCATTACTGTTTTTTAGATAGATACACAGGGTACTTCCAAATTCACTTAGCTCTTGAAGATCAGGGAAAAACTACTTTTACTTGCCCCTTTGGAACGTTTGCGTATAAGAGAATGCCGTTTGACTTATGCAACACATCGACAATGTTTTAAAGGTGCATGACAAGTGTTTTCTCAGATCTTTTGGAGGATTGCATAGAAGTCTTCATGGACGATTTCAGTGTGTATGGTAGCTCCTTTGATGCTTATTTAGGGAACTTAGCTAGGGTACTAGAGCGATGTACCAATACGAACCTTGTTTTGAATTTTAAAAAGTGCCACTTTATGGTGAAGCAAGGTATAGTATTGGGTCATATTGTATCTAAAGACGGAATCTCCGTCGACCCGGCTAAGATCGATGTCATTTCGAGTTTACCTTACCCCTCCTCGGTGAGGGAGATCCATTCCTTCCTTGGTCATGCAGGCTTTTATCGTCGGTTCATCAAGGATTTTAGCAAAGTTGCCTTACCTCTCTCTCGCCTACTGTAAAAGGATGTGGAATTTCATTTTAATAAAGATTGCAAAAAGGCTTTTGACAAGTTGAAGGAAGCGCTAACCACAACCCCTATTGTGCGAGGCCCAAATTGGAATCAACTTTTTGAGATCATGTGCGATGCCTCGAATCACACTGTAGGTGCCGCGCTAGCACAGCGCGATGGTAACGCTCCTTACACTATAGTATATGCTTCAAAAACAGTAGATTTGGCTTAGTCGAATTACACCACCACCGAAAAAGAGCTTTTAGCCGTTGTTTTTGCACTAGACAAATTTTGACCTTATTTGCTAGGCTCTAAGGTAGTGGTGTATTCGGACCATGCCACTTTGAAATATTTGCTAAAAAAGAAAAAGTCAAAGCCTAGGCTTATTAGGTGGATATTACTTTTGCAAGAATTTGACTTGGAGATCAAAGATAGAAGTGGGTCCCAAAATCTAGTAGCGGACCATTTGAGTCGGCTTGAATATTTAACTTCGGATCCCACTCCTATCGATGACTCATTCCCCTTAGATACCTTGCAAGAAATATCCCAAAGCACCCCTTGGTTTGCCCCAATAGCTAATTACTTGGTTGCTCACATTTTTCCCCCACAATTTTCAAAGCATCAAAAAGATAAATTGAGAAGCAATGCTAAGTATTATCTTTGGGATGATCCACATATGTGGAGGCATGGGGCGGATCAAGTAATTAGAAAGTGTGTGCCTGAATATGAGTTCCAGTCTATCCTTCAATTTTGCCACTCATCTGAAAGTGGGGGTCACTTTGGCCCGCAACGAACAGCGAGAAAGGTTTTAGATTGTGGATTCTGGTGGCCCACTTTATTTAGGGATGCCAACCCATTTTACAAATTCTGTCATCAATGCCAGAAATCTGGAAATACCTCACAAAGGGATTAGATGCCCCAACAACCGATAATTTTTTGCAAGATTTTTTTATATTTGGGGCATCGATTTCATGGGGCCATTTCCAAATTCCAATGGATTTGTGTACATATTGTTAGTCGTAGATTACATCTCTAAATGGGTGGAAGCAATTCCTACCCCGTTACGATGACGCTAATACCGTTGCTTCATTTTTGAAAAGTAACATTATTTGTAGATTTGGGTCACCACAAGCAATCGTGAGCGACCAAGAAACCCATTTTTGCAATAGAAAAATTGAGGCGTTGATGAAAAAGTACGGAGTCATTCACAAAATTTCCATAGCTATCACCCCCAAACCAATAGGCAAGCAGAAGTATCCAATAGGGAGAACAAGAGAATCTTAGAGAAGTTGGTTAATCCACAAAGAAAAGATTGGAGTTCTAGGTTGGGAGATGCTTTATGGGCTTGTAGGATCGCTTACAAGACTCCAATTGAAATGAGCCCCCTCTGTATTGTTTTTGGGAAGCCTTGTCATCTTCCAGTTGAAATCCAACATAGAGCCTACTGGGCGGTGAAAAATTGCAATCCAGAGCTAACGCGGGGGGGGGGGGGGGGGGGGGGCGGAAATGGAACGTAAGCTCCAATTGGAGGAATTAGAATGCCTTAGGTTGGAAGCATACGAGAATGCTCAGTTTTATAAAGAAAAAGCTACGACATTCCATGACCAGAATATTAGAAGGAAAAGCTTCAAGATAGGTGATGAAGTACTTGTGTACAATTCAAGGTTGCGATTGATGCCCGAAAAATTGAGATCTAGGTGGGACGGGCCGTTTAAAGTGGTAGATGTCAAGCCTTATGGAGTCGTGGAAGTGATTCACCCTATCAATGGAGTTAAGTTCAAAATCAATGGTCATAGGGTGAAACTTTATCACACTCAACCAAAGAATTCCAAGGAGTTGGAGATTTTCCTCCTTGGAGAAGTTTCTAAGTGACCAATGAAGCCATGCAAGTCCAACTTAGGACTCTAAACCAAAGTGCTTGGTGGGAGACACCCCATCATGATAACATTGTTTCAACTTTATCTTTTGTTTATAGCTTTTTTGAATTATTTGCTTTCTTGTGATATGAAGATTAGCTTAGGTTTGGTTTGTTGATTTTGAGTTGAATAAGTTGAATTGCTTGTGGATTATGAACTTGTGCTTTTTTGAATGATTTGGGGTTGGTATGTTGATATGCTAAGGGTAGGAACCTTAGTTTTGAAAAGAATTTTTTTTTTGTAAAACAGGGCATCTGTGTGTGCGCACAAATATGATTTTTTCGCCACCTGTGCGGCCCCACAAGCATGTGTGTCCGCAAACTCCTTGACATTCCCTCTGGTCGCAGCGCCAGCACAGCCTGTGCGTGCGCTCTGCTCTGTTTTCTGCGATCTGTGCGTGTGCACTGCTTTGTGCGTATGCACACATTCCCCTTGTTATGTTATCTGTGTGGTCGCACAGACGTGTGCGTCCGCACACCAATTGTCACCCCCTCTGGTGGGAGCGAGGGAATGACCTGTGCGCATGAACAACTTCCCCCATTTTTGCTTCTGTGCGTGTGCACGGACCTGTGTGCGCAGCACACATGATTATGTCCTCAAGCAACCTTTCTAAAAAAAAAAAAGAAGAGAGACCCTTTCTGTGCGCGCGCACGCTTTTGTGCCACCCGCACGCCTTAATACAACTCTTCTGGTGGGAGCGAGGGAACGCTCTGTGCGCTCGCATCCCTCTCCTTCTTGTGTCTTGTGCGTACGCACACACCCTTCTGATTTGCGACCTCTGTGCGCGCACTCCCTTCTATGTGTCCGCACGCGGCGACCTCTCTCTCTCTTTCTTTTACTTCTCTTTTGTTCTTTTCTTTCTTTCCCTTTTCTTTTCTTTCTTCACCACTGGTGAGTTCTCTCCTCCGGTGCCTTTTGATTTAACAGCGGCTATAAGAAGTGCCGCTGTCCCTCCCTAGTTCTTGTTTTCTGTAACCTCTATACCTCAGGTGCTTGTTTTTTCTTTTCTTTTTATGTTAATATTTTTTTGCAATTGTTTTCATTTTCTTTTTTGTTGCTTAGATTAAATTTATTGCTTTCTTTGTTCTTTCTTTGTTTTGCAAAGTGTTGATGCTTGATTGTTGGGTTGATTATGAACAAATTTGAGCTTAATTGTGATGAACTTGCACATTGCATACCACCTGTTCGATGAAATGCCTCAATGAACATTTTGTTTGATTCATATGACTTGGCCATCATATGCTTTCAATTTACCTTTTGTTAGGCATCTTGTATGAATTGTGCAACTTAAATTGTGAAATTTGATGTCAATCAAATTGTTTTACCAATTCATTTCTTTGCTTGTATGCTTTGAGCTCAACCACCCACATTTTTCAAGACTTTTGTACTTTGTTAGTGGGTGATTATAGTTGCAAATGCATTGTGTTAGTGGAATCTAAGTTTTATTGTTCATCTTGAAATTTTAATTGGGTAACCACTTTACAAATGTTCAACTTTTGATGATGTCTCGATCAAACATCTTTTGGCTTTAAAATACAAATATTGTATATGTGCTCACCACTTCATAAGGATGAACAATTGATATTTTCCCTTTGAGTGAATGGTTATTGTTCTTGTGCAACCTTTTTGGTCAATGACCTTTTATGCCGACAACTTCAATGACCATTCCACTCAATGACCTTTTTGGTGCTTGCTTGAAGTTGCTTTTATTTCTATGTTTTATATTTGCAACTTGAGCACTTAGTTGTGAAGTTTTAAACTTTGAGTTTCCTTAAGAGTGTGATTGCGGTTGTGTCCGGTCGGTGTGTGTGTTCCAACCGCACGCACCATTGGAATATACACACCGTCTTTTATGTGAATCACACTATTTTCAAGCTTCCAATTAAGAATTTAGTTTTTTTGACTTTATTAGTGCTTCCTCATTGATTTTAATTTATTGTTGTCCTATGATCTTGAAATATTTTGTTTTCTTTTTAGGATGTCTGGTGCACGAAATTGCAATCACACTTTTGCAATCCGCACAACTAACCAGCAAGTGCACTGGATCGTCCAAGTAATACCTTACGTGAGTAAGGGTCGATCCCACGGAGATTATTGGTTTGAAGCAAGCTATGTTTATTTTATTATTCTTAGTCAGGATATTAATTAAAATTATCAGTTGAAATTATTAGAAAAATAAAAGAGTGAGGAACAGTTACTTGTTGTGCAGTAGTGGAGAATATGTTGGAGTTTTGGAGATGCTTTGTCTCATTTATTCCTGTAATGTAATATTCAACTCAATTGTTTGTGAAGTTCCATCCATGGCAAGCTGTATGTAGGGTGTCACCATTGTCAGTGGCTACTTCCCATCCTCTCAGTGAAAACGGTCCAGATGCTCTGTCACAGCACGGCTAATCAGCTGTTGGTTCTCGATCATGTTGGAGTAGGATCCATTGATCCTTTTGTGTTTGTCATCACGCCCAGCAATCGCGAGTTTGAAGCTCGTCACAGCCATTCAATCCTTGAATCCTACTCGGAATACCACAGACAAGGTTTAGACTTTCCGGATCCTCAAGAGTGGCCGCCATCAATTCTAGCTTATACCATGAAGATTCTGATTAAAGAAGCTAAGAGATGCTCATTCAATCTGATGTAGAACGGAGGTGTTTGTCAGGCACACGTTCATGGGTTGAGGGAGGTGATGAGTGTCACGGATCATCACCTCCTTCATAATTAAGCGCGAATAAACATCTTAGATAGGAACACACACACGTTTGAGTGAAATAGAAACAATTGCATTAATTCATCGAGACGCTGCAGAGCTCCTCACCCCCAACAATGGAGTTTAGAGACTCATGCCGTCAAAGTGTATAAAATTCAAATCTGAAAATGTCATGAGGTACAGAATAATTCTCTAAAAGTTGTTTAAATAGTAAACTAGTAACCTAGGTTTACAGAATATGAGTAAACTAAGATAATTGGTGCAGAAATCCACTTCTGGGGCCCACTTGGTGTGTGCTGGGGCTGAGACTAAAGCTATCCACGAGTAGAGGCTTTTCTTGGAGTTGAACTCCAAGTTATGACGTGTTTTGGGCGTTCAACTCCGGATCATGACGTTTTTCTGGCGTTTAACTCCAGACAGCAGCATATACTTGGCGTTCAACGCCAAGTTACGTCATCTATCTTCGCGCAAAGTATGGACTATTATATATTGATGGAAAGCCCTGGATGTCTACTTTCCAACGCCGTTGAGAGCGCGCCAGTTGGACTCCTGTAGCTCCAGAAAATCCATTTCGAGTGCAGGGAGGTCAGGATCCAACAGCATCAGCAGTCCTTTTTCAGCCTAAGTCAGATTTTTGCTCAGCTTCCTCAATTTCAGCCAGAAAATACCTGAAATCACAGGAAAATATACACACTCATAGTAAAGTCCAGAAATATAATTTTTGCTTAAAAACTAATAAAATTCTATTAAAAACTAATTAAAACATACTAAAATCTACATGAATTTACCCCCAAAAAGCGTATAAAATATCCGCTCATCAATGTGGAAGAAGGGTAAGAAACCAATCACTTTATCGGTTGTGCAACCTACAACTCGTACATCCAGACCTTATTTTATGGATCGCTCGAGTGATAACCCGAATGTCTTGGTCAACCAGAGAGCCGAGTTCCAATATGACAAATTTGAGAAAAGGTCAATCCATTGGGAGCGGACGCTTAAGGTTCCAAGCAAGTACAAACTGGTCATCCATGAACAGATTGCCTCACTTCATTGGGAGTTTCTTGAGCAAGACCCAATTGAAGTTAATGAAACCATGGTGCGGGAATTCTACGCCAATTACCAAACTTGGAAAACAGAGTCGGTATTCCTCTGGGGAAAGAGATTGAATGCTTCCAACCAAGCTCTTGAAGCCATTCTGAAGATCCCCCACATTCCGCCCGATAAGGATGATTATTCAAGGATCAAGGCAAATATGTTCAAGGGGATGATGTCTTTGGCTCCTATACTTGAGAGAATTGGCCGTCCCGGTGCTTCATGGGAGTTTATCAAGGGGAGAAAATCTGTTCTTGCAACTATAGCTTATACCGATTTGAATGCCGAAGCTCGTATATGGCATCAAATTGTGGCGGACTACATCATTCCCAGTACCCATGCTACCCATGTCAGACTCAAGACTGCTTTGCTACTTTGGACTATTATGGAAGGAAAGAATATAGCCATTGTGCCTTTGATACGCACATCGATATAGAAACTGATGGAGAAAAAGAACATCAACATTCCTTTTTCATCGATGGTTATGCGTTTAGCAACAGCAGCGGGGGTAGAGTGACGTCTGAGGGACATAACGTTCAGGATTCCTAAAGGCAACAAGTTCATTCCGAGAGGAAATTTGGAATGATCAACAACCACAACACCCTCCAAGAGGAAGACAACCACAACACCACCATCAAGTTTACCAACTTCATCAACTGCTTTACCCTTTCTCCGTCCTCTTTCAGAATTATTCGAAGACATCTTGCACGATATCTACCACATGGAGCATTTAGAGCAAAAGCGTTTTGAGTGGATAATGGCAAAGCTAGAAGGAAGAGACCCCGGCCCACCTCCTAAAGCTTCATCCGAGCTAGCTGGGGTGGAGTATGATGCAGTTGACCAACCCTCTTCTGAGTCCACTAGCTGAAGGTGGCCCCCAAAGATCTCATTCTCCCAGATCGTAAGCATGCACGGAGGACCATGCACAAACTAAGTGTGGGGGAGGATCGATGATTTCAAGGGGGGTAAAAATTATCTTTCCAAAGCACTTTGCAATGTTTCTTTTAAGTCTTTTCCTTCATTTTGAGTAGTTTTATTTCTATTGCATCTTATTTGGCTTGTTTGTAAATATTTCTTTAATGTTCTTAGTAGTTAATATTTGCATGTTGCATGATAGAATGAATAAGTTGGTAAAACACCAAGGAATTTCTATGAGATCTTTTCTAGGGGGTACCATTGATTGAATTGAAGGAAAATTTTGTGTTGCCAACTTGCTTGGAGTAATTTGTTTGTAGAACATGGAAAAGAGCTAGAACAATATACCTTGTGAGATTTGAGCTTTGATAGATGGTTGCACTTTTCAACCATGATGTTGTTCTTGTGTGATTGTACTCCTTTTTTATTGTGATAATTGATTTGCATAATTCTTTATGTCCTGTATTTGTGTTTGGATGCATTTAGCATGATTGAGGCCATCCTTGATGTTAAACTCACTAACCTATATGGCCAACCCTTGCATTCATCTTTGTGAACCCTTTTTGAGCCTATGAATCCCCTTTTGTTCTGATGATAAGCACATTACTCCCCTTAAGTGGAAAACCATTGATGTCCCTGAATTATTCTTTGATTAGCTTGGGTGGATTAGTGTGTATATTCTAAGTGTGGGGAAATTTTGGAAAACATTAGTGATAGAGGCATGAACTCATTATGAAATTTTTTTTGGCAATTAGGTAATGCTCATGCATTTCATTAATTAAGACATGTCCAAGTTATAGTTCAATTAAAAAAAAAACTTGTGCATAACAAAGTATGAAATAAAAGAGTTAAATAAAGGATGCATATGTCATGTTTTGAAAAGAAAATGCATGAGTGAGGTGAGATAGAAAAAAATGGGTAGATAGGTTGTATTGTTGTGTGTACATAGAGGATATAGGATTAGGTGGACACTCAAGCTAATCAAATAATTAATTCTTTAAGTCCACTTAACCATATTCATCCTATCTGAACCCTAGCCCCATTACATCCCTCCAAAGACCTCATGATATTTGTTATTCATGCATTAAATACCAGTTGATTGTTAGATGACTTGCAATTATTTGAAAAGTATGATAAAAGGAGAATTGAGTGGTTAAACCCTAAACACTAAGCGAATTGAGTGAATACACATCCGGTGAGGGGTTCGATCGCTCAATTCTATGTTCTTACGTCTCATATTGTATCTTCTTGCAAGTTGTTTAATTGAATAGTTTTGGAAATTTCAATTCAATTATTTGGACATTGATCTTTGTGCACGAACTCTTTGCATTGGCCCTAAAACTTTCTTGTAATGGATTGGAATTTCATGGTATGTTTCTACCAACTCTCATCATAGTATATATCGGCAAATAGCCTTAGGATAGTTGCATGCATTTAAGTATTGTATAGAATAAGTCATTTTCCCTTTTCATCTATCTCCTTTGAATGTGTTTAGCATGAAGACATGCTAGTATTTAAGTATGGGGGAATTGATGAATCCATATTTGATGATGATTTTTGGTTAGAATTGAATGGATTTCATCATATAAACTTGCACTTATTCCCTTGAATAGCATGCTTTTGAACTTTCCTTCCAATTTGTGCTTGATTAGGAAAATATGCTCTTTTGTGCCTAATTTAATCTATTTTATTCTATTTGCCTTCCATTTGATGCGTTGATATTGTTTGTGAGTGATTTCAGGTGTATAAGGTAGGAATGGCTTGGAGAAAATGGAAGAAGAGCATGCAAAGTGGAGGAAGCATGAAGAATCAAAGGAGATGAGCATAGAGACGTGTGCGTATGCTCAGACCTGCGTGCGTACGCACAGCCGCCCAATCAGAGTGCATGGATTGTTTCGAGTGCGTCGCACGTTCATTCAGAGTATTACCTAGTGTGCGTGCGCACAGCTACTTGTGCGTACGCACAGGAAGAGATTTTCGTAAAGTGTGCGGATGCAAGCACAAGTCTGTGCGTACGCACAGGTGTCCGCACATGCCTTCATTAAAATGGCACGTGACTCGCAATTTTGGCGGTTTGGAGGCCCATTTCTGAAGCCATTTAGCTCATATTGAAGAGGAAATGAAGACGATAACATAGCATATCATTAGTATAGCTTATGAGTAGTAGTAGGAAGCTTTTAGTTTAGTTTTTCTCTAAGTTTTTCATCTTATTTATTAGGGTTTATATTAAGGTTTTACATTCAAGTGCCATTTCCATTTTTGATCTTGGATTTTGCTATCTTCCATTGTAAGAATCTCTTTGTTATTACTCTTTATAGTTACATTGTTCTTACTCTTTCTTATAATTCAAGTTATAGTTCAATTTTACTTCTCTTTTGCAATTTCAATTTCTCGTTGATGAATTTGATGTTTAATGTTTGTTTCATGCTTTCTTGTGTTATTCTTGTTGATTGAGACCATTTGTTGCTTTAAGTTTCAAGCCAGTTTTTTTCGATTTTCCCATGTTTAATGTTTTTGCCCACCAAGTGTTTGACAAAATGTCAACCATGGTTTTAGGCTAAATTTTTTGCTCTTGGCTTGGAAAAAGTGAGCAATTGGATTCTTAGAGTTGGAATGTCCAACTTTTAATGTCAATTATTGGATTGTTAATTGTTCTTGTTCCCACTAACGCTAATTTGTTGTTAAGGCAATTAACAAGCAATTTAGGATTTGTGGGTTAAGAACACTTATGCTCATTTAACTTACTTTCCGATGTGAGGGTTGATCAAGTGAGACTAATCCATTATGATTGTCATAGTTGTGGTTCCAACAAGAAAAGGACCCTTAGCTCACTCCAAGCCAAGACTCTTTTTATGCTTTCAATCTTTTATACACACTTATGTTAATCTCTTTTATACTTTACTTGTTTATAGTGCATAGTCGGTTCTTTAATTTCTTCGTTAGTTCAATCATTACAATTTTGCATGTTCTTTTATTGCTTTATATGTTCATTTTTTTATTGAAAACCCCTTGATCACTACAACTGGAATTGTACAATCATTGATCTCAATTGTCCTTGGGAGACGACCCGGGAATTAAACACTCCCGGTTTTGAATTGGTTTTGAATTGTGACATCTTTTGAATTTAAACATTTGATTGTGAGAGTTCTGATTGGTTTGGACTATACTACCAATGAAGTGATGCTTGTTTTGATCGATTCCAAACCTGCAATAGTTCTCATTATCAGCAAGACAATTACAATCAAGGGTGGAGAGACAAATACAATTAAGGATGGAGAGATGGTTCAAATCAAAAAGGAAACAACAACTTTCAACCATACTGTAAGCAACAAAAGCAATCATTCCAACCACAAAATCAAGGCCAAAGATACCAACCTCCACACCAAAGACAAGCTCAAGTGCCTCAAATCACCTGACCACAAGTTCTTCAAATCACCTACCCTTCTTCTTCCTCTAACCAAGCTCCCATGGAAGATACCTTCTACATTTTTCTTCAAGAGCAAAGGGAGTTCCTAAAGAGACAAGAGGCCACTATGACCTCCTTTGCCGAAGCCATATCCCGGTTAGCTCTATCTTCCAACAATAACTAACTCACCTCTCAACCTTCAAGCTTAAGTACACTTCCCTCTCAAGCGCTACCTAACCCCAAGGGTGGCCTCAATGCCATCACCTTGAGGTCTGGAACCACACTACAAGAGAGAAGTCCTAAGGAGACCACTCTAGATGAAGACATTGTTGAGGTGGAAGATGAAAAAAAGTACAAAAAGTTGTTGAAGAGGAAGTTGCTCAAGTAAGAGAAAGAGGTTCTAAAGAAGATATGCTGAAAGAAGCCATTCCAATCCCATTTTCAAGCTTGGCAAAGAGGACCAAAAAGCAATTGGAGTTAGATCCAAAGATGGTGGATATCTTCAAAAAGGTTGAGGTAACCATTCTTCTTTTTTATGCTATTCGCCAAGTTCCTAAATATGCCAAGTTTTTAAAGGATTTATGCATGAACAAGGAAAGGATTAATGAATTGGAAACTATTCCTTTTGGTAGTTTAATTTCTGCTTTAATGGGTGCTATTTCTGAAAAATGTGGGGATCCTGAACCTTGCTTAGTTTCTTGCACTATAGGTGGTGTACAATTTGTGGATTGTATGTCTGATCTTGGTGCTTGTGTGAGTATTATGCCTTTGTCTGTTTATGATGAATTGAACCTTCCACCCTTGAAACGGTCGGCGAAACGCTTTGTTTTGGCAGACAAAAGCATTATTTTTGTCGTTGGTATTGACGGTAGAGCGATAAGCTTTAATTTGGATGAGGCTATGAAGCATCCATTGAAAGACCATTCTATCTTTCGGTGTGACATTGTTGATGATGTTGTGGCCGATGTTCACCCTGGGATCCTTGATGAGATGAATTTGAGCAAAAGGGCAAGTGTGGGGAAGCTAAATGATTATGATGAAGACACTTTGCCACCTCTAATGTTGCCGGACAACAATGTACCAAGTCATGAGTTACGTGTGGAATTAAAGCCTCTACCTCCCCACCTTAAATACGCCTTTCTTGATAACAATAAAAAACTCCGGGTGATCATTGCAAGGGAGCTCACTTCTGACCAAGAAGGAAGATTACTTGATGTGTTGCAAAGGAATAAGAAGGCTATTGGGTAGAGCTTGGCGGATATTGTTGGTATAAGCCCCCATGTTTGTGAGCATTACATTTTTTTAGAGGAAGGAGCTAAACCCATTCGCCAACCACAACGGAGGTTAAATCCTGCTATCATGGAAGTTGTTAAGAAAGAGGTGACTAGATTTCTACAGGCCAATATTATCTACCCTCTCTCGGATAGCGAATGTGTTAGTTCGGTGCAAGTTGTGTCCAAGAAGTCGGGTGTCACCATGGTCAAGAGTGAAAGTGGAGAACTCATGGCAACTAGAGTGCAAAACTCTTGGTGGGTATGCATTGACTATAGGTGCTTGAACTTGGCAACCCAAAAGGATCACTACCCACTTCCATTTATTGATCAAATGCTTGACCGGTCAGGTAAATCACACTATTGTTTCCTAGATGGTTATACTGGTTATTTCCAAATTCATATAGCACCGGAATATCAAGAAAAGACTACTTTTACATATCCCTTCGGAACGTATGCTTACAAGAGGATGCCTTTTGGCTTATGTAATGCACCTATGACGTTCCAAAGGTGAATGACTAGCATCTTTTCTGATTTTCTTGAGCATTGCATGTAAATTTTTATGGATGACTTAGTGTTTACGGAGATTCATTTGATTATTGCTTCGGTAGTTTGGCTAAAGTACTAGAAAGATGTGCTAGCTAAAACCTTGTTCTCAATTTTGAAAAATTCCATTTTATGATTAAACAAGTTATTGTACTAGGCCACATCGTTTCTAGTGATGGTATCTCTGTCGATCCTGCAAAAGTTGAAGCTCTTTCTGGCTTACCTTACCCCTTTTCTATGAGGGAAGTCCGTGCTTTTCTTGGTCACGCAGGTTTTCACTGGCGGTTCATAAAGGACTTTAGTAAGGTGGTTTTATGATGAGCGGATAATTTATACGCTTTTTGGCATTATTTTTAGGTAGTTTTTAGTATGATTTAGTTAGTTTTTAGTATATTTTTATTATTTTTTATGCAAAAATCACATTTCTGGACTTTACTAAGAGTTTGTGTGTTTTTCTGTGATTTCAGGTATTTTTTGGCTGAAATTGAGAGACTTGAGCAAAAATCTGATTCAGAGGCTGAAAAAGGACTGTAGATGTTGTTGGATTCTGACCTCCCTGCACTCAAAATGAATTTTCTAGAGCTATAGAAGCTCAATTGGCACGCTCTCAATTGAGTTGGAAAGTAGACATCTTGGGCATTCCAGCAATGTATAATAGTTCATACTTTGTCTGAGATTTGATGGCCCAAACTGGCGTTCTAAGTCAGCATAAAAATCATGGTGTAAAACACCCAAACTGGCATAAAAGCTGGAGTTAAACGCCCAAACTGGCACCAAAGCTGGCGTTTAACTCCAAGAGAAGCCTATGCACGTGAAAGCTTCAATGCTCAGCCCAAGCACACACCAAGTGGGCCCCGGAAGTGGATTTCTGCATCATTTACTTATTTCTGTAAACCCTAGGTTACTAGTTCTCTATAAATAGGACCTTTTACTATTGTATTTTAATCTTTTTGATCATCTGTGATCTTTTGATCATCTTTGATCTTGGGATAAGGTCTTTGAACCCTTTTTCGTTTGTTTCATGCTATTTGGGAGGCATGGCCATTCGGCGATGCCTAGACCTTGTTCTTATGTATTTTCAACGGTGGAGTTTCTACACACCATAGATTAAGGTGTGGAGCTCTGTTATTCCTCATGAATCAATGCAATTAATACTGTTTTCTATTCAATTCAAGTTTATTCTTGTTCTAAGATATTCACTCGTACTTCAACCTGGTGGATGTGATGATCCGTGACACTCATCATTATCCTCCCTTATGAACGCGTGCCTGACAACCACCTCCATTCTATCTGTGAGAGCTTGAGTGTGTATCTCTTGGCCTCCTGGTTCACGACGCATGGTTGCCTCTTTTGACAACAGAGCTTCCATTCCGTGTGATCAGAGTCTTCGTGGTATAAGCTAGAATCAAATGGGCAGCATTTTTGAGATCTGGAAAGTCGAAACCTTGTCTGTGGTATTCCGAGTAGGATCTGGGATGGGATGACTGTAACGAGCTTCAAACTCGCGACTGTGGGGCACAGTGACAGTGCGCAAAAGGATCAATGGATCTTATTCCAACACGATCGAGAACCGACAGCTGATTAGCCATGCGGAAAATCGTAGAGGACCATTTTCACTGAGAGGATGGATGGTAGCCATTGACAACGGTGATCCACCTACATACAGCTTGCCATGGAAAGGAGTATGAATGATTGGATGAAGACAATAGAAAAGCAGAGGCTCAGAGAGAACAAAGCATCTACATACGCTTATCTGAAATTGCCACCAATGAATTGCATAAGTATTTCTATCCTATTTTATGTTCTATTTCGTTATTTTAGTTATCAAAACCCCATAACCATTTGAATCCGTGTGACTGAGATTTACAAGATGACCATTGCTTGCTTCAAGCCGACAATCTCCATGAGATCGACCCTTACTCACGTAAGGTATTACTTGGACGACCCAGTGCACTTGCTGGTCAGCTGCACGAAGTTGTGTATCACGATTTCATGTACCACTTTACCTCTTTCTCGCTTGCTTCAAAAGGATATAGAGTTTGATTTCAATATAATAATAAATATATAACTATAAATATTACATATAAATATAAAATTATAGATGCTAAATTAAAAATAAAATAGTTAATTTTGAATTATTATTGTTCTCATATATTCAACTTTCTGTCCAATTTGTTCACTATTGACTACGCTTATATCCTATGCTAATCTAGCATTAATTATACTTTTCATGGAGATGGATGAGATATAGAAGTGGAATAAACAAAATATTTAATTATTCTATCAGTCTTTATAGTTTTACTGATTTTTATAGGTCCTTATACCTTTTTTTTTCAATTGAGTCCCTATATCATATCAGATTTTGTAGTTAAGTCTCTGCCGCGATAAAAATGTTGAAATTAATGGAATATTCTATTAAAAAAATGAATATGTCTAACACTTAACTAAATATTCTGTATAGTTTAATAAAATATTCTGTTAATTTTAACATTTTTATCATGGTAGAGACTTAGTTACAAAATTTGATATATTATAGGGACCTAATTTAAAAAAAAAGTATAGAGACCTAATTAAAAATTTAGTGAAATGATGAGCGGATAATTTATACGCTTTTTGGCATTGTTTTTAGGTAGTTTTTAGTAAGTTCAAGCTACTTTTAGGGATGTTTTCATTAGTTTTTATGTTAAATTCACATTTCTGGACTTTACTATGAATTTTTGTGTTTTTCTGTAATTTCAGGTAATTTCTGGCAGAAATTGAGGGACTTGAGCAAAACTCTGAAAAAGGCTTACAAAAGGACTGCTGATGCTGTTGGAATCTGACCTCCCTGCACTCGAAATAGATTTTCTGGAGCTACAAAACTCCAAATGGTGCGCTCTTAAAGGCATTGGAAAGTAGACATCCAGAGCTTTCTAGAAATATATAATAGTTTATACTTTATTCGGAAATTGATGACGTAAATTGGCGTTGAACGCCAAGTACATGCTGTTGTCTGGAGTTAAACGCCAGAAACACGTCATGATCCGGAGTTGAACGCCCAAAACACGTTATAACTTGGAGTTCAACTCCAAGAAAAGTCTCAGCTCGTGGATAGATCAAGCTCAGCCCAAGCATACACCAAGTGGGCCCCGGAAGTGGATTTATGCATCAATTACTTACTCATGTAAACCCTAGTAGCTAGTCTAGTATAAATAGGATAATTTACTATTGTATTAGACATCTTTTGACAGTTTAATCTTTTGACTGTTTAGTCTTTGATCATTCGGTCTTTTGATCATTCAGGGGGCTGGCCATTCGGCCATGCCTAAACCTTTCCCTTATGTATTTTCAACGGTGGAGTTTCTGCACACCATAGATTAAGGGTGTGGAGCTCTGCTGTACCTCAAGTTTCAATACAATTACTATTACTTTCTATTCAATTCTCTTTTATTCTTATTCCAAGATATACGTTGCACAACACTTTGATGAATGTGATGATCCGTGACACTCATCATCATTCTCACCTATGAACGCGCGTGACTGACAACCACTTCCGTTCTACCTTAGGCCGGGCGCATATCTCTTAGATTCTCCAACAGAATCTTCGTGGTATAAGCTAGATAGATGGCGGCATTCATGGGGATCCGGAAAGTTTAACCTTGTCTGTGGTATTCTGAGTAGGATCCCGGGAATCCGGAAAGTCTAACCTTGTCTGTGGTATTCCGAGTAGGATTCCGGTATTGAATGACTATGACGAGCTTCAAACTTCTAAAGGCTGGGCGTGATGACAAACGCAAAAGAATCAAGGGATTCTACTCCAACCTGATTGAGAATCGACAGATGATTAGCCGTGCTGTGACAGAGCATTTGGACCATTTTCACTGAGAGGATGGGATGTAGCTATCAACAAGGGTGATGCCTCCAGACGATTAGCCGTGCAGTGACAGCGCATAGGACCATTTTCCCGAGAGGATTAAAAGTAGCCATTGATGATGGTGATGCTCTACATACAGCTTGCCATAGAACGGAGTAAGAAGGATTGGATGAAAGTAATAAGAAAGTAGAGATTCGAAAGGATTCTAGCATCTCCACACGCCTATCTAAAATTCCCACTATTGATTTACATAAGTATTTCTATCCCTTTTTATTTTCTATTTTTTATTAATTTTCGAAACCCATAACCATTTAATCTGCCTAACTGAGATTTACAAGGTGACCATAGTTTGCTTCATACCAACAATCTCTGTGGGATCGACCCTTACTCACGTAAGGTATTACTTGGATGACCTAGTACACTTGCTGGTTAAGTTGAACGGAGTTGTGTCCACACATAGCAAAGAGCCATAATAATAATTCCATACAACAACAAAGAATACTACATTGATGTGATCACAATTTCGTCCACCAAGTTTTTGGCGCCGTTGCCGGGGATTGTTCGAGTATGGACAACTGACGGTTCATCTTGTTGCTCAGATTAGGTAATTTTCTTTTCAAAAAGTTTTCAAAAAATTTTTTTTCTTTATTTTCGTTTTTCTAAAAAAATTTATTTTCGAAAAAAATTAATAAAAATCCAAAAAATTAATAAAACCATAAAAATAAAAAATATTTTGTGTTTCTTGTTTGAGTCTTGAGTCAATTTTTAAGTTTGGTGTCAATTGCATGCTTTTAAAATTTTTTCTTGCATTTTTCGAAAATTTCATGCATTCATAGTGTTCTTCATGATCTTCAAGTTGTTCTTGATAAGTCCTCTTGTTTGATCTTGATGTTTTCTTGTTTTGTGTTGTTTGTTGTTTTTCATTTGCATTTTTTGTTTGTTAGAGTCCATGTATTAAAGATTTCTAAGTTTGGTGTCTTGCATATTTTCTTTATATCAAAAATTTTTCAAAAATCATGTTCTTGATGTTCATCATGATCTTCAAAGTATTCTTGGTGTTCATCTTGACATTCATAGTGTTCTTGCATGCATCATGTGTTTGATCCAAAATTTTCATGTTTTGGGTCATGTTTGTGTTTTTCTCTCTCATAATTAAAAATTTAAAAATAAAAAATATATCTTTTTCTTTTTTCTCTCCAAATTTTCGAAATTTTGGGTTGACTTGGTCAAAAATTTTAAAAATTAGTTGTTTCTTACAAGTCAAGTCAAATTTTCAAAAATTTAAAAATCCTATCTTTTCAAAATCTTTTTCAAAAATCATATCTTTTCTAATTTTTCCTCTTTTTCGAAAATTTCAAAAATCTTTTTCAAAATATTCTCAAAATTTTTTTCTTATCTTTATATCAAATTTTCGAAAATTAGCTAACAATTAATGTGATTGATTCAAAAATTTGAAGTTTGTTACTTGCTTGTTAAGAAAGGTTCAATCTTTAAATTCTAGAATCCTATCTTTTAGTTTCTTGTTAGTTAAGTAATTAATTTTAATTTTAAAAAATAAATCTTTTTATCTTTTATCATATCTTTTTCAAAAATTTTATCTTTTTCAAAATTTGATTTAAAAATATTTTATCTAACTTCTTATCTTCTTATCTTTTCAAATTTCATTTTAATATCTTTTTCAACTAACTAATTAACTTTTTGTTTGTTTTTTATCTTTTTCAAAACCACCTAACTACTTTTCCCTCTCAATTTTCGAAAATATCTCACCCTTTTTCAAAATTTTTTTAATTAATTAATTAGTTTTAATTTAAATTTAATCTTATTTCTTATCTCTAATTTTCGAAAATTTCTAACCCTTTTTAAAAAAATTATTTTCGAATTTTCTGTCTCTTATCTCTTATTCTATTTAATTATTTATTTACTAACACTTCTCTTCACCTCTCTTCACCCAAATATCCGAACCCACTCTTCTTCATTCTTCTCCCCTTTCTTCTTCTACTAACACAAAGGAATCTCTATACTGTTACATAGAAGATTCCTTTTCTTTTCTTGTTTTCTTCTCTTTCATATGAGCAGGAACAGGGAAAAAGGCACTCTTGTTGAAATTGATCCTGAACCTGAAAGGACTCTAAAAAGGAAACTAAGAGAAACTAAATTACAACAATCTAGAAACAACCTTTCAGAAATTTTCGAACAAGAGAAGGAGATGGCAGCCGAAAATAATAATAATGCAAGGAGAATGCTTGGTGACTTCACAAAGCCAACATCCAAATTTGATGGAAGAAGCATCTCCATTCCTGCCATTGGAGCCAACAACTTTGAGCTGAAACTTCAGCTAGTTGCCTTAATGCAACAAAACTGCAAGTTTTATGGACTTCTATCTGAAGATTCTTATCAGTTTTTAACTGAGTTCTTACAGATCTGTGAGACTGTAAAGACGAATGGAGTTGATCCTGAAGTCTACAGACTCATGCTTTTCCCTTTTGCTGTAAGAGACAGAGCTAGAATATGGTTGGTTTCACAACCTAAGGATAGCCTGGACTCTTGGGATAAGCTGGTCACTGCCTTCTTGGATAAATTCTTTCCTCCTCAAAAGCTGAGAAAGCTTAGAGTGGATGCTCAGACCTTCAAACAAAAAGATGGTGAATCCCTCTATGAAGCTTGGGAAAGATACAAGCAACTGACCAAAAGATGTCCATCTGACATGTTTTCAGAATGGACCATATTAGATATATTCTACTATGGCCTATCTGAATTTTCAAAAATATCATTGGACCATTCTGTAGGTGGATCAATTCACCTAAAGAAAACACCTGCAGAAGCTCAAGAACTTATTGACATGGTTGCAAACAACCAATTTATGTACACTTCTGAGAGGAATTTTGTGAATAATGGGATACCTCAGAGGAAGGGAGTTCTTGAAATTGATGCTCTGAATGCCATATTGGCTCAGAACAAAGTGTTGACTCAGCAAGTCAACATGATCTCTCAAAATCTGAATGGATGGAAAAATGCATCCAACAGTACTAAAGAGGCAGCTTCTAAAGAAGCTTATGATCCTGAGAACCCTGCAATGGCAGAGGTCAATTACATGGGTGAACCTTATGGAAACACCTATAATTCATCATGGAGAAATCATCTAAATTTCTCATGGAAGGATCAACAAAAGCCTCAACAAGGCTTTAACAATGGTGGACGCAACAGGCTGAGCAATAGCAAGCCTTTTCCATCATCTTCTCAGCAACAGACAGAGAATTCTGAACAAAACACTTCTAATTTAGCCAATCTAGTCTCTGATCTGTCAAAGGCCACTTTCAGTTTCATGAGTGAAACAAGATCCTCCATCAAAAATCTGGAGGCACAAGTGGGCCAGCTGAGTAAGAAAGTCATTGAAACTCCTCCCAGTATTCTCCCAAGCAATACAGAAGAGAATCCAAAAGGAGAGTGCAAGGCCATCGATATAATCAATATGGCCAAATGCACAAGGGAGGAGGAGGACGAAAATCCTAGAGAGGAAGACCTCCTGGGACGTCCCTCAAGCAAGAAGGAGTTTCCTATTAAGGATCTAAAGGAATCTGAGGCTCATATAGAGACCATAGAGATTCCATTAAATCTCCTTCTGACATTTATGAGCTCTAAAGACTATTCTTCCTCTGAAGAGGATGAAGATGTGACTGGAGAGCAAGTTGCTCAATATTTAGGAGCTATCATGAAGCTGAATGCCAAGTTGTTTGGAAATGAGACTTGGGAAAGTGAACCTCCCTTGCTCATTAGTGAACTGGATACCTGGATTCAGCAAATTTTACCTCAAAAGAAACAAGATCCTGGCAAGTTTTTGATACCTTGTACCATAGGCACCATGACCTTTGCAAAAGCTCTGTGTGATCTGGGGTCAGGGATAAATCTTATGCCACTCTCTGTAATGGAGAAGCTGGGGATCATTGAGGTACAACCTGCCTTGTTCTCATTACAATTGGCAGACAAGTCATTGAGACAAGCTTATGGAATAGTGGAGGACGTGTTAGTAAAGGTTCAAGGCCTTTACATCCCTGCTGATTTCATAATCTTAGACACTAGGAAGGAAGAGGATGAATGCATCATCCTTGGAAGACCTTTCTTAGCCACAGCAGGAGCTGTGATAGATGTCAACAGAGGTGAATTAGTCCTTCAATTGAATGAGGACTACCTTGTGTTTAAGGCACATGGCCATCCCTCTGTGACAAAAGAGAGTAAGCATGAAGAGCTTCTCTCAGTTCAGAGTCAAGAAGAGCCCCCACAGTCAAACTCTAAGTTTGGTGTTGGGAGGCCACAACCAAACTCTAAGTTTGGTGTTAAGACCCCATATCCAAACTCTAAGTTTGGTGTTGGGACTATACAACATTGACCTGATCACCTTTGTGGCTCCATGAGAGCCCACTGTAAAGCTATTGACATTAAAGAAGCGCTTGTTGGGAGGCAACAGAATTTTATTTATCTAATTTTTATTTTATTTTATTTTATTGTTATTTTGTGTCTTATTAGGTACATGATCATGAGGAGTCACGAAAAAAATATAAAAATTAAAAACAGAATCAAAAACAGCAGAAGAAAAATCACACCCTGGAGAAAGCACAGACTGGCGTTCAACGCCAGTAAGGAGCATCTGGCTGGCGTTCAACGCCAGAACAGAGCATGAATCTGGTGCTGAACGCCAGAAACAAGCGACATTCTGGCGTTTGAACGCCAGGAATGTGCCTAGAGGAAAAGCTGGCGCTGAACGCCAGTAACAAGCATGAAACTGGCATTCAACGCCAGAAACATGTCACATATGGGCGTTGAACGCCCAGAATGTGCATCACTCGGCGTTTAAACGCCAGAATGGTATGCAAAGGCATTTTACATGCTTATTTGGTGCAGGGATGGAATTCCTTGACACCTCAGGATCTGTGGACCCCACAGGATCACCTCAGGATCTGTGGACCCCACAGGATCCCCACCTTACCTCCTAATCCTATTTTACTCTTCCCAATAAACACTCCTTCCCAAAATTCTTCACCAATCACCTCAATCTCTCTTCCCGATTTCCCTCTTCACCATTCATATCCATCCACTCTTCCCCATAAACCCCACCTACCTTCCAAATTCAAATTTTCTTTCCCACCCAACCCCACCCTATATGGCCTAACCTTCACTCTCCCCTCTCCCTATATATACCCTTCCATTCTACTTCATTTTCACACAACACTACCCCCTCTTCTATACCTTGGCCGAATCCATCTCCTCTCACTCTTCTCTATTTTCTTCTTCTTCTTCTTCTCTTCTTTCTTCTATTGCTCAAGGACGAGCAATATTTTAAGTTTGGTGTGGTAAAAGCATAAGCTTTTTGTTTTTCCATTACCATCAATGGCACCTAAGGCCGGAGAATCCTCTAGAAAAGGAAAAGGGAAGACAAAAGCCTCCACCTCCGAGTCTTGGGAGATGAAAATATTCATCTCCAAGAGCCATCAAGACCACTTCTATGATGTTGTGGCAAAGAAGAAGGTGATCCCTGAGGTCCCTTTCAAGCTCAAGAAAAATGAGTATCCGGAGATCCGACATGAAATCCGAAGAAGAGGTTGGGAAGTCCTAACCAACCCCATGCAACAAGTCGGAATCTTAATGGTTCAAGAGTTCTATGCCAATGCATGGATCACTAAGAACCATGATCAAAGTATGAACCCGAGTCCAAAGAATTATCTCACAATGGTTCGGGGGAAATACTTAGATTTTAGTCCGGAAAATGTGAGGTTGGCATTCCACTTGCCCATGATGCAAGGAGATGAACGCCCCTACACTAGAAGGGTCAACTTTAATCAAAGGTTAGACCAAGTCCTTACGGACATATGTGTGGAAGGAGCTCAATGGAAGAGAGACTCCAAATGCAAGCCAGTTCAACTAAGAAGACTGGACCTCAAGCCTGTGGCTAGAGGATGGTTGGAGTTCATTCAACGCTCCATCATTCCCACTAGCAACCGATCTGAAGTTACTGTGGATCGGGCCATCATGATTCATAGCATCATGATTGGAGAGGAAGTAGAAGTTCATGAGGTCATCTCCAATGAAATCTACAAAATAGCCGACAAGCCCTCCACCATGGCAAGGCTAGCTTTTCCTCACCTTATTTGCCATCTATGTTACTCAGCTGGAGTTATCATAGAAGGAGACATCCTCATTGAAGAGGATAAGCCCATCACCAAGAAGAGGATGGAGCAAGCAAGAGAGACCCTTCACGGTTCTCAAGAGATGCATGAGAAAGCTCATCATCAAGAAATTTCTGAGATGCCTCAAGGGATGCACTTTTCTCCCAACAACTATTGGGAACAACTCAACACCTCCTTAGAAGATTTGAGCCACAATGTTGAAGAATTAAGGGTGGAACATCATGAGCACTCCATCTTTCTCCATGAAATAAGAGAAGATCAAAGAGCAATGAGGGAGGAGCAACAAAGGCAAGGAAGGGACATAGAAGAGCTTAAGGACATTGTTGGTCCTTCAAGAAGAAGACGCCACTAAGGTGGATTCATTCCTTGTTCTTATTTCTTTCTGCTTTTCGGTTTTTATGTTGTGTTTATCTATGTTTTGTGTCTCTACTTCATGATCATTAGTAGTTAGTAACTATGTCTTAAAGTTATGAATAATTCCATTAATCCTTCACCTCTCTTAAATGAAATATGTTTTAATTCAAAAGAACAAGAAGTACATGAATTTCGAACTTATCCTTGAATTTAATTTAATTATATTGATGTGGTGACAATACTTTTTGTTTTCTGAATGAATGCTTGAACAGTGCGTATTTTTTGATTTTGTTGTTTATGAATGTTAAAACTGTTGGCTCTTGAAAGAATGATGAACAAAGAGAAATGTTATTGATGATCCAAAAAATCATGAAATTGATTCTTGAAGCAAGAAAAAGCAGTGAATAGCAAAAGCTTGCGAAAAAAAATGACAAAAAAAATATAGAAAGAAAAAGAAAAAGCAAGCAGAAAAAGCCAATAGCCCTTAAAACCAAAAGGCAAGGGTAAAAAGGATCCAAAGCAGAAAGAGTGTGCTTAAGAGCTCTGGACACCACTAACTGGGGACTCTAGCAAAGCTGAGTCATAATCTGAAAAGGTTCACCCAGTTATGTGTCTGTGGCATTTATGTATCCGGTGGTAATACTGGAAAACAAAGTGCTTAGGGCCACGGCCAAGACTCATAAGTAGCTGTGTTCAAGAATCAACATGCTTAACTAGGAAATTCAATAACACTATCCGAAATTCTAAATTCCTAGAGAAGCCAGTCATTCTAAACTTCAAAGGAAAAAATGAGATGGCAAAACTGTTCAGAAGCAAAAAAAGCTACAAGTCCCGCTCATCTAATTATAATTAATATTCATTGATATTCTGGAATTTATAGTATATTCTCTTCTTTTTATCCTAATTGATTTTCAGTTGCTTGGAGACAAGCAACAATTTAAGTTTGGTGTTGTGATGAGCGGATAATTTATACGTTTTTTGGCATTGTTTTTAGGTAGTTTTTAGTAAGTTCAAGCTACTTTTAGGGATGTTTTCATTAGTTTTTATGTTAAATTCACATTTCTAGACTTTACTATGAGTTTGTGTGTTTTTCTGTAATTTCAGGTAATTTCTGGCTGAAATTGAGGGACTTGAGCAAAACTCTGAAAAAGGCTGACAAAAGGACTGCTGATGCTGTTGGAATCTGACCTTCCTGCACTCAAAATGGATTTTCTGGAGCTACAGAACTCCAAATGGCGCGCTCTCAACGGTGTTGGAAAGTATACATTCGGAAATTGATGACGTAAATTGGCGTTGAACGCCAAGTACATGCTGCTGTCTGGAGTTAAACGCCAGAAACACGTCATGATCCGGAGTTGAACGCCCAAAACACGTTATAACTTGGAGTTCAACTCCAAGAAAAGCCTCAGCTCGTGGATAGATCAAGCTCAGCCCAAGCATACACCAAGTGGGCCCCGGAAGTGGATTTATGCATCAATTACTTACTCATGTAAACCCTAGTAGCTAGTCTAGTATAAATAGGATAATTTACTATTGTATTAGACATCTTTTGACAGTTTAATCTTTTGACTGTTTAGTCTTTGATCATTCGGTCTTTTGATCATTCAGGGGGCTGGCCATTCGGCCATGCCTGAACCTTTCCCTTATGTATTTTCAACGGTGGAGTTTCTGCACACCATAGATTAAGGGTGTGGAGCTCTGCTGTACCTCAAGTTTCAATACAATTACTATTACTTTCTATTCAATTCTCTTTTATTCTTATTCCAAGATATACGTTGCACAACACTTTGATGAATGTGATGATCCGTGACACTCATCATCATTCTCACCTATGAACGCGCGTGACTGACAACCACTTCCGTTCTACCTTAGGCCGGGCGCATATCTCTTGGACTCCCCAACAGAATCTTCGTGGTATAAGCTAGATAGATGGCGGTATTCATGGGGATCCGGAAAGTCTAACCTTGTCTGTGGTATTCCGAGTAGGATCCCAGAAATCCGGAAAGTCTAACCTTGTCTGTGGTATTCCGAGTAGGATTCCGGTATTGAATGACTGTGACGAGCTTCAAACTCTTGAAGGCTGGGCGTGATGACAAACGCAAAAGAATCAAGGGATTCTACTCCAACCTGATTGAGAACCGACAGATGATTAGCCGTGCTGTGACAGAGCATTTGGACCATTTTCACTGAGAGGATGTGATGTAGCTATCAACAAGGGTGATGCCTCCAGACGATTAGCCGTGCAGTGACAGCGCATAGGACCATTTTCTCGAGAGGATTAAAAGTAGCCATTGATGATGGTGATGCCCTACATACAGCTTGCCATGGAACGGAGTAAGAGGGATTGGATGAAAGCAATAAGAAAGTAGAGATTCGAAAGGATTCTAGCATCTCCACACGCCTATCTGAAATTTCCACTATTGATTTACATAAGTATTTCTATCCCTTTTTATTTTCTATTTTTTATTAATTTTCGAAACTCATAACCATTTAATCTGCCTAACTGAGATTTACAAGGTGACCATAGCTTGCTTCATACCAACAATCTCTGTGGGATCGACCCTTACTCACGTAAGGTATTACTTGGATGACCCAGTACACTTGCTGGTTAAGTTGAACGGAGTTGTGTCCACACATAGCAAAGAGCCATAATAATGATTCCATACAACAACAAAAAATACTACATTGATGTGATCACAATTTCGTCCACCATGAAACTATAAAGACTAACAGAGTAATTAAACCTAGACAAAATGAAAAAAGGAAAAAATATAGATGTTCACATCATCTATAACTTGTTCCAAAAGCAATAGCAAATAAAAATAAAGAAATACTATTATATAAATAATCTGATATGATCTTTTCTGAGTTGCATAAATCTCATTTTGATTGGCTGTTGTTTATGATTAATATTAGTAATAGACACTTGTTTATCATTTTATTATTGTTATAATGCAAGTCACTTCTCACAAAAATAATTATAATTACAATCGTTCAATAATAAATGTATCTATCAAATTTAGGTCGAAGAAAGTAAAGAATTAGATGAGTATGATTAGAGAAAAATATGTGATAGCTAATCATCAGATATAAATGAGATATTCATAAATATTTTAAAGGGGAAAGGTTGAATCAAGAAAATCTAAGTAATAACTATTTTTATAGTTTATATAACGAAACTGATAAATCAAAAAATTATTTCGATTTTTGTCTCGTTTTGTAGTAGTAGAACAATGCAGAAATGAAAGTTGCAGAAAATATGAATAAAGAAGAGTAACACTACGATATATCCTGCTTTAGCCATAAAGTGTATTGTGATCTACGTCCAGTCTTCACCACAACAATGGTATAATTTCTACTATAATCAAGATTGATTACAAACACCAATTCGATGAGACTCACACTCTTGTAGCACATCCAAGCTATCCCAAGCTTAGTAATTCACCTAGGTGCTAACCCAATCTAGTTAAGGAGAACCAAGTGAGCTTTAAACCCAACACATTTACGAAATCAAACTCTCAAACAAAAGATTAAATGGCTTTTGTGTATACTACTCTCATTACCTTAATCTCTCAAAGTAAACTTGAATTTATACAAAAAAGAAATAAGAACACACTTAAATAACAAGAAAACAAAAGGATGATCGTATGACTGAAATATGCACGAATTTATTGCATTCTTTCTTAAACGAATTATCATATATAGAGCTTGAAATCTCTTCTTCAATGTTGGAATAATTTCCATTTCTTTCAAACTAGCCGTTGTAATATTCATTATTGTAGCCGTTGGCATTGAAGAGGGAATTCTTCCTTCTTTAGTTCGATATCAATGTACATCAGGTATGAATGTATGATTTGATCTTGCTTATGATTAAATTAATCACGTGCTGTTTTTGCTCGAATCATGGATTGCTAATTGATTGCTTCCTTTTTTTTTGAATTCATCTTGGAGGATTCCCAACTATATAATGAAGGCCAATCTTCAAGAGTGAATATTTCAAATCTAATCTTACAGAATCTTTCTTTTTTGTTACTGGTACACGAAATCGTGATACACAACTTCGTGCAGCTGACCAGCAAGTGCACTGGGTCATCCAAGTAATACTTTACGTGAGTAAGGGTCGATCCCACGGAGATTGTCGGCTTGAAGCAAGCTATGGTCATCTTGTAAATCTCATTCGGGCGGATTCAAATGGTTATGGAGTTTTGATAATTAAAAGAACGAAATAGAACATAAAATAGGATAGAAATACTTATGTAATTTATTGGTGGCAATTTCAGATAAGCGTATGTAGATGCTTTGTTCCCTCTGAGTCTCTGCTTTCCTATTGCCTTCATCCAATCATTCATACTCCTTTCCATTGCAAGTTGTATGTAGGTGGATCACCATTGTCAATGGCTACCGTCCATCCTCTCAGTGAAAATGGTCCTCTATGGTTTTCCGCATGGCTAATCAGCTGTCAGTTCTCGATCGTGTCGGAATAAGATCCATTGATCCTTTTGCGCACTGTCACTGCGCCCCCACAGTCGCGAGTTTGGAGCTCGTCACAGTCATTCCATCCCAGATCATACTCGGAATACCACAGACAAGGTTTAGACTTTCTGGATCTCAAGAATGCTGCCCATTTGATTCTAGCTTATACCACAAAGACTCTGATTGCACGGAATAGAAGCTCTGTTGTCAGGAGAGGCAACCATGTATCGTGAACTAGGAGGCCAAGAGATATGTATTCAAGCTTATTTTCAAGTAGAACGGAAGTGGTTGTCAGGTACGCATTCATAAGTGAGAATGGTGATGAGTGTCACTTGATCATCACATTCATCAAGTTGAGATGTGAATGGATACCTTAGAACAAGAATAAGCTTGAATTGAATAGAAAATAGTAGTAATTGTATTAATTCATGAGGAATAGCAGAGTTCCACACCTTAATCTTTGGTGTGTAGAAACTCCACCGTTGAAAATACATAAAAACAAGGTCTAGACATGGCCATGCCTCCCAAATAACATGCAACAATCAAAAAAAGGTTCAAAGACCTGATCCCAGGATCAAAGATGATCAAAAGATCACAGATGATCCAAAAGATGAAAATACAATAGTAAAAGGTCCTCTTTATAGAGAACTAGTAACCTAGGGTTTACAGAAATAAGTAAATAATGCAGAAATCCACTTCTCGGGCCCACTTGGTGTGTGCTTGGGCTGAGCATTGAAGCTTTCACATGCATAGGTTTCTCTTGGAGTTAAACGCCAGCTCTGGTGCCAGTTTGGGCGTTTAACTCCAGCTTTTATGCCAGTTTGGGCGTTCTACGCCAGAATTTTTATGCTGACTTGGAACGCCAGTTTGGGCCATCAAATCTCGGATAAAGTATGCACTATTATACATTGATAGAAAGCCCAAGATGTCTACTTTCCAACGCAATTGAGAGCGCGTCATCTGAGCTTCTGTAGCTCGAGAAAATCCATTTTGAGTGCAGAGAGGTCAGAATCCAACAGCATCTGCAGTCTTTTTTCAGCCTCTGAATCAGATTTTTGCTCAGGTCCCTCAATTTCAGCCAGAAAATACCTGAAATCACATAAAAACACTCAAACTCATAGTAAAGTCCAGAAATGTGATTTTTGCATAAAAACTAACAATTATATACCAAAAACTAACTAAATCATACTAAAACTACCTAAAAATAATGCCAAAAAGCGTATAAATTATCCGCTCATCAGTTACCTTCTTATTTTGGTAAGAATATATCACAATGAAGGCTCATTTGCTTAATGTTTTCTTGCTGAAAATTAACAACCTATCAAGGCTTTCCTACGATACTTGAAATATATAATTAATATACTCAATCAATTATATCCCAATCAAATGTTTGTCATTATCAAAGTTGTCAAATATTCTTTGAACTCAACAATCTCCTATTTGATGACAAACATTCTGATTGAACATAGCTAATAAGATAAAGATTACTTCTTTGACAATATAGCAAGTTCTCCTCTTAATGTGCTTAAAATAACTATTGCAACAAATAAACATAAGTTCAATCTTCTCTTCCTTTTGTCAACAAGGGAAGAAAACATAAAACACCTGCAACAAGACATAAGTCTAAATAATCTTAAGACATATGAGAAAATAGTCATTACACTCATGCAACAACAAAACGAAATAAAGGATTAAAACTAAAACATTCTCTTAAAAACATAAAAACTGCCGCAACAACAGTAAGAATAAATAAAGATATATCAAAACATTATGTGTCAAACATCTCAATCAATGTATAAATTCAGAGCAAATATTATAAATACAATGCAGATATGTATCAAATCATCTAAATATGAAAGCAGAATATTAAAGCATGCTAAGATATTAGAGCATATGGTAAGAGAACATAAAGCAATAAAGGATAGCAAAATGCTAAAAATTAGTGCCTGCAAAAGAAATTGTTAGAGGCAATATAGAAAAAAACATTCATGATCCAATAAAATAATAGTAAAAAAGACAACAAAGGACCATAGTATCTAAGATATCCATGAAGAGACTCATTTCTCTATCTTTGAAAAAATCACTACATTCATCACGCTCAGAAAAATCTCATTATGACCTGAGAGACAAAACTGAAAAACAGCATTAGTAATATAAAATAGCATTAATTTCAAATAAATTAATAATGGTCTTAGCTTCAAGATAATGATGTGATAGGAGATAATTCAAAATTTTGTCTCCCGCATAAGTGTCTTTTACAGAATTTTCTAGTTCAAGTTGCAATGGTACTGTCTTCTCTTAATTGTTGGATGAATTTGTTGTAATTTCTTCAGATATTCTATAATCTCATCCATTGTAATGATTTTGCCTTTTTTCTTCAACTTCAAAAATCACAAATCCTCCTCCACCATACTTGTTTAGTGATGCATGAATATCTTAAATACTTTTCTTCGGTAGTTTTGGATAGAATCAATGCTTGTTGCTTATTTATCATGTGTTTTTATATGTAATTTTATTAGTCTTTTGAGTTCTTTGATTTGTGATTCAATGACAGAAAAATAAAGACAAAAAGAAAGCAAAGTACAAGGAAAGAAAACAACCAGAAAAGCATTCAATAAGAGGCAGAGGGTTGGCATGTCACACGCCCAGGGACAGACCCACGTTGGTTTGTGTGGGGACAATTGCCCCATCAAGTTTATAAAAGACAAAAATAAATATATATGTATATAGATAATTGCCCCATAGTTATTATTCATTTGTCCTCCACACTTAAAAAAAAGTTACGTGTAAAAAAAATGTTATTAAATATTAATATAATAATAAAAATTGTTATATCATATATATTTAAAACAAATAATAACAAAAATAATAATAATTCAATTAGCTAGTTACTTAAAATCAAATATAGCTTTTCAAATATAAATAAGATTATTTGTATTTAGTAGCTTTTTTAATATAATATATATTAATTACTTATTTATTTTTTATTGTTTTATTTAATTTAGTTTTAGCCTTACATATAATTATTATTTTTGTTGAAACTTTTTTTATCATAAATATTAAAAAATATCAATTTTGTAATTAAATGCTAATATATTATTTGAATATTTGCATAATATAAAAAGAGATATTATCTTATCTATACTTATATATAAAGAGAATTGTGGTTGTTTGATTTAAAGTTTTAATTTTCTTATAATGTTTTGTCACTCACACAATTTTCGTAAAAATTTAAAATTAGTTAATTCTAGTTATATTCTTTAATTATTGAACTATAATTTTTTGTTGTATTATATAAAAAATAATCAATAACAATATAATTTGACGAATATCAAATATTTAACAAGACACTGGTATTAATAATAAACATATCACACAATAATGTCAAAACATTGAAATGAAAAAAATACTTCTAATATAAATTAATATATTTTTTAATGTGTTAATTATATTTATTAAAAATTTGACTAACTAATATACTCCAAAAGTTTAAATATCATATATTCCTTTTTTTTATTATTTTTATATATTATTTTTGGTTCCATTGTTATAATTTTCTGGATCCGTCACTGCACACACCAAACAGGGAGTGTGCAACACACCCCAAGATGCAGAAACAGAGACCTGGCATGTCACACGCCACAGAAGGGCGTTGCATGCCAGGCCAAGGAACCAGAGAAGTGGAGAAGGCAATGTATGAAGGGCGTTACACGCCACACTTCGGCGTTTCACACGCCCCACATCCTATCCCAAAATCCATTGTTTGGTGGCGTGTGACATGCCGAAAAATCGGCGTTTCAAATTCCCAGTGAAAAACTTGGCATGCAACACGTCAAAACACAGTGTTACACGCTGGACCAGATTTTCAGAGGATTTAATTTGAGACTATTTGAGTAAGAAACGAGCGTGCAACACGCTAAGGAAGTGGCGTTCACATAGAAAGTGTGTCGCTTGGCCCAATTTTCACAATTAATCCTTTTTGCCACTTCAAGCCCATTCGGAATGTAATTTGGGACCACTCAAGCCTTGAAGAAAAGATACAAAAATTAAGATTTAATGCAGAAGATAGATTTGATTTATTTTTTTTGAATTTAAATTTTGAATTTAATAATTAGGTTTAGTTTTTCTCTTTAGTATAATAGGGTTCCTGAAAACACTTTGAGAAACATCAACCATCCGGGGTCAGCCCCTTTGCCATTTTTTATATTTGTTTTGTTTTGAAGTTAAGCATGAATCACTAACCTCTTTAGTTAAAATTAGGAGCTCTAATCATCTTTTATGGATTATTAATCTAAATATTTTATTTTATATGAGGTTTTGATTTATTTCATGATTGAATTTTCGTTCTTCATCCCTAAAGATTTAGAATTGTTGGAAAATGTGCTAACTTCATCTTGGATTCTAAATATTATTTTAGAAAAAAATTATATTTGAATTAGTTGAAAACTCTTTCACACTACATTTTTATTATACTAGAAATAGGTTCAAAGAGTGTGCGACACATTGTGAGTTTCAGTTGTTTAGGACTAACTTGAATATGTGACATATAATTCAACCTAAGGACTATTTTTAAATCTTACTTGAAATCGAATCAGAATTGTGCTTCAACTCTTTCTTACTTGAAATTGACTAAGGAATTATATGTTAATTAAGATAAAGAGAAATTAAATTACCAAGGAATTGAAACTTGATTATTTATAATTTGTCGTGATTAATCATTGCATACCTCATATAAATAGACATAAGGATTATTTTCCTAAGGAGCGAATATTTCTGACACTTTAACTATCTTTATCATCTTATTTTCTCAACTAATTTTTGTTTGCTTTTGTTAAATTTTATGTTTTCATGGTATTTATTATTGAAACACTTATTCTTAATTTTTTGATTAGAATAGTTAATTGACTATTGTTTGCTTGATCCATTAATTCTCGTAGGATCGATCCTCACTCACATGAGGTATTATTTGATACGACCCAGTGCACTTACCGATATTTTGTGGTTTATAAAATCCGCATCATTTAGCTTGACGAAGAAAGTTGACTATCTCATTATATCCCTTGAACATCCACTTATCAAAATTTCAAATCTCTCTTTTGTTTTTGGATGTAAGACAAACTTGCAACATCTTTTATGAAACTTTTGGTATCCAAATTCTTTTAGATCTTTTTATGTTAAATTTTTTTGGTTGTCAAAGAGCATCGCGAATAATCTTATAAACTTTATCACTAATTTTATTTTAAAAAATAAAGCATTGAGGAGAGGAGTGACCAACTTGATTACACTTGCTGCAAGCATTTTTCTTTGCTGAATATTTCACATCACAAGGAGGATTATTATTTTTGAAAGAAGTTGCCTTTTGGTTCCTTTTGAAAACATGTTCAGTTATTTTGTTTTGAAAGAAGAAGCTTTAAAATAATTTTAAGAATATATTCTCTTTCTTTTTCATAGTCGATACCAAATTTTATAAATAGAGGCCTTTGACTAACAAGAACTTTGTCCAAGATTTAGCCATGATCATTGCTTTTTGAACTTATTGTTTTCCAATTTCAAAGCTTTGTTTTTTTTCTTGCATTTAGCATATTTATCAAAAAGTCCTTTGGAATTTACAATTAAATCATAAACAATAATATGAAATTCACTAAGTGATAGTTTAAAAAAATTTACCTCATTAATATTATCGTGATCAGCCATCAGACAAACATGATCTTCATGATAAGATTTTTCTCCGTCATTATCATTTTCTAAGTCATCCCATGAGGTCATCATCACTTTTTTTTTGTGTGTGAACATTCTGCCTTGCAGTGACTTGGTTCATTGCAACAATGACAAATGACTTTATAAACTTTGGACGATGAACCTTTGCCTCTGTCCTTTTGTTTTATTAGCTTTCTCAATCTTCTAGCAGTGAATTCCATCTTATCATTGGATAGACTGTCTTCAAGTTCTTCTTCTTTTGATGTGATTCTTGATTTAAATACCACTCCTATTTTCTTGTTATCTTTGCTCAGATGTGTAGATTTATAGTCTAGCAATTTTTCTCTTAATTCATCATAAGTAATCTTGTTTAGATCATTAGCTTCAGATATGGTAGTCATGGTCTCCTATTGCTTGGTAAGACTTCTTAAGATTTTTCTAACAAGTTTTTCTTCAGAAAAGTATTCTCCCATTGCATCAAGATTATTGATGATGATGGAGAACCTTTCAAACATTGCATAATTGAATCATTTTCCATCATGAAGAATATTTCATATTTCTTTAAAAGCATGTCAACACGGGTTTCTCTGACTTGTTCAATTCCCTCATGTGTGAGTTGCAACTTTTCTCTGAATTCCTCAAAGCTAATGGTGTAATACATCATACTGATAGTTTTGGTGTTTACCCCCACTTTCTTATCTCCTTCAACCCTTTATTTGGAATCTTCTTTTGGAACAATATTGTCGTCAACATTGCGTTTGGTAGGAACATTTGGGTCATTCACAATAATCTTTCATATGTTATAGTAACTTGATTGCACAAAATTTGTAACACCCCAATTAGCCCAAGCTTTACCTCGTGTCGTAAAGCGAAGGTTAATCAAAGATTACGACAGTTCTAAGCTCATACATAATATATATATATATATATATATATATATATATATATATATATATATATAATATTATCTAGAAGCCTGATGAAAGGTATAACTCAGAAACAGGATTTGAAAAAGCACAAAGCGTACTATTGAAGCTACTAACTTAAAGCGCAAGAAACAAAGGTAATATAACAAAAGATAAGTATATAATATCATAAGAAACTAGCCACGGCTGGCGAAGTTTAAGCTGGCTAGCGATATACAGACCATATATGAAACCAGACAGTAAAAACAACTTATACAAGTTTTGTTCTCTCAAATACAAGCCTCTAGTCCAAACAAAATATAAAAGTGAGGGACATATATATAATAAATCAAAAAGACTCAAACAGGATATCTGGAATCCTCTGCTTCTATCACCAACCAGACGACTCACCGAAGTGGGTTGCGACCTGCATCTGAAAACAACAACAGGAATATGGTATGAGAACCAGAGGTTCTCAGTATGGTAACAGTGCCCAGTGATGTAGGATATAAGACCACGAGACGCCAGAGACAATCCTAGACTCTATATCCATCACATGATTCAAATTTAAAGCATTCTAGAACAAATAAGCATAATTATATAAATCTTAACATAACTAATTCGGGTACTATATCTTAGGGGATTTCTATTCTAACCAAACATCACTGTCCCATAGCCTTCACCAACGTAACCTCCGTACGATCCCATCACCACCGCCTTCCGAACTTCCTCAAACCCAGCAGAAAATACAATTATATACAATGCACGTAAATCACAAGTAGAAGCATGTAAAGCATATAACTCAATTAGCAATTAGACATGTTATACAAATAGGCAAACAATATCAAGTCGGCAAAGCATACAAACAGATAGAAAATGCACATGATGAATGTCTATCCTATTGGCTCGTGATATCACTTGTCGGCCTATGAATGCCAACCCGACACATCCTTTCAGATGTCACCTTTCTGCCACGTCTGAGGATATAGCGCCTGGCACGCTTTTGTTTCTAGGATATAGTGCCTGGCACACTATCATTTCGAGGATATAGTGCCTGGCACACTCTTGCGGCAGAGAAGGAAAAACAACACCAACATGTAACTTATCACAAATCATTCCAAGGATATAGTGTCTGGCACACTCTCAACATTCATCAAGATCATCAATTCATTTTAGGAGTCCTCATCTCATCATAACCATCATCTCTTCCATCAACACCCTTAAAAAGTCATATTTCTCAAGTTCATCATAAGCAATTCCATTCCGGACTTATAGTTCATCAGTTCCTTAATTCTAGCACCATCCTCCTTTCTCACTCCACCATACCCATTCTCAGTACACCCGAAACCTAAGCCTCCGTTTTTTAACTTTTTATCAAATTACCAAGTTAAAATCACCTAGGACATTCTCTACGTTTTGATATCCAAAAATGAGCCAAAAGTCTTAAATAGGTGTCACAAAAGTTTACAAGCCTAATTCTCCATCTCTAGACTCAAAACGAAAGTATCCTATAGATTCGAACCCAATTGAAATAGTTTAGTTGAATAAAATAAAAAAAGGAAAACCATTTCTCTTGCAAAAAAACTGATTTTAAGTTTGAAATCTCTGCACCAAGACAGCAAGCTACCCTCTTCTTAGAAAATCCACCAAAATCATATTTTCACTTGATGTATCTGAAATTTTTCAAAAATAAACTATACTCATAGAGCTTTAAATCAGTCAAATTCTCATAAAAAAATTATTTTTCTGGAGAGAGTTATACTGATTACAAGTTTACTTTCAAAAACTAGTTTTGCTGTCAAAATAGCTAAGAGCTTTATTTTTAAAACGAGCACAACTCCTTCTACAAAATTTATAATAGTCTAAAATTTTGACACAAACAAGAAAACAGTCCAACTCTTAATATCCTTTTGGTCCCACTCAAAATTATGGTCAGGATTGGGAGATATAGGCTTGAAAAGTTGCTGGTTTGATTATGTAGCAGCAGAAAATCAATTTTAAATTAACAAACTTCAAAAATTTATATCTCCTAATCCAACTGTTAAACTTTAACCAAATTTTCCAGGATTTTTCTCCACATCACAAAGATTTGCGAAAAATTAATTCCATGCAATTGTGATGGTTAGATCGTTCCCAAAAAGCGTCTGAAACTGTTGCCAGAAAATAGATTATCCAAAATTTTGCCAAACCTCAACTTTCAAAATATTTCAACCAAAATCAGACCAAAACCATACCAACTCCAATTTACCTCATAACTCACCCTTTGTGTCACAATCTACCATTCATACCAAATTTCTCATTCACCCTTCAATATCCTCAACCTCAAATATCAAATATATAACACTATAATCATTCCTCCACCAACCACATTCATCAATTTCCATTATCAAATATATAATAATACATTCATTTTTTTAAATCAACACATTAATCAAATTCCATTCCACCATTTCCAACAATCATCATAATCAATTTCAATCTCAATCCTTAATACCATACTATCAACATCAACATTTCAATTCATCAACAACCCAAATCATCAAATCATCATACATCATCATACAACAATTTCAACAACCAATTTAATTCAATCCTATCCTATGGGTCACTAGCCTAAGTGTTCCGAGGGTTACCTGAAAGTGTAGGTCAATCTCGGATGAGATCGGTGGTGGTGATCGATGCTGTCGTGTCTGACTTGTTGGACTTGGTGGTGTAGCTGATCTTTCGTCACCGGAGGGTGGTGGTACCTGCAAAAGACTCTGATGCTTAAGTTAGCACGTGCTTTTGGCAGATTTTTAGTAGAATCAAAGTATGAGTTATACCTGGGTGCTCCAGTATATTTATAGTAGTGTGGAATGACCTTTCTAGGGATAAGATAGTTATCTTATCTTATCTTTGAGTGAAGTCATCTTATCTTTTTAGGGGAATCGCCTTATCTTTCTAGGCTTTGGCTGCCTTTAGATTTGGGTTGTGTTCCTTTGTTTGGGCCTCCTTTGGGCTTCTCTAGCGATTTGTCTGACCTCTTTGAGAAGAGGTCGGTGATGACTCAACCTGAAGAGGTCGGTTTGCTTGTCTTCAACCAGCCCGAGTCAGATAGCTCGACCTGGGGTATGAACACTAAGTGTCCATGAATATTATATACTACATAGAGAAAATCAAAATCATACCTTGGCTGATTCCCTATATGAACCAAAACTCAAAATTGAGTACTCAAAGAGCTTCCAACCACAAGCAAGCCACTAATATAACTCCAACAAGCACCAACAAGCTCCAAACTCACAATAACCAAACTATATATGCATAAACCGTCACAAATCAACCTAGGGTTCCATTTAAACATAATGTCACAAGGGTTTGATGTCTCTTACCTTTTCCAACAGTTTTGATAGCCAAAATCCAATGCTAAGCAAGGATTAAAGTGAACCTAAACATCCAAAATCACAAAAACTCACTTAATCAAAAGCCCTAAATACCCAAAATTTTGAGGAGAGGAACTGGGAAGATTTCAAGCTTTACTTACCAATTTCTTATATGGGTTTTGTAGAGCTCTTCACAAGGAATGCGTAGCCCCAAATGGTGCAGCGATCGGAGCTCTATAGCTCAAGATATGAGCTTAGGAAGAAGATGATGAATAGTGCCAAAGGAGGGTTTCTTCTTCCTCTCTTCATTTCAGCGTGAGTGTGGGTGTGTTTAAGTGTTGTTGCTGATTTGGTTCATTAAATGAACCTTATATATGTAGGGCTTGGGCCCAACTTGGGCCCGGTTTAACCCGTTAGCATTTTTAGCCACTTTGGTCCAACTTTGGGCCAAACCTTTAAAATTAACACCCAATTTTTTATTTCTAATATTTTTCTAAGGTTTTTAACTATTTTTACTTTTTCTCGTGTGGTACCAGGCAGACTTGAACCGATTCAACCGGTTCAACTGCCAGTTCGCAGTTTTTTACAATTTTTTTTCGCAAAAAACACATTTTCTGACTAAGAAGGACCTACTAAGCCCAAAAATCATATTTAAATTCCTAAATTCTCATTATAACTTTCCGGAATCTAATTTGGGTATTTAAATGATTTTATTCGTGAAAACTCCGGTTCTTACAAAAATCCTCATCTTTTCTCTCAAATAAGAATATTTGGTTCCATTGAAGAAAAGAGGTCTGTAACATGATTGTCCTTCGATCAGCGTGTAAGCCACAAAGATGTCTATAGATCCTTTACTCCAAGCTATTAAGTTTTTCCTTTAAGCCTAAGCACTGATGTCATTGAAGATTTTCTAGTGACTTAAGAAGGGGGGTTTTAAATCGAGAAAACACAAGTAATAACCCCTTCTACAGTTTATGTAGCAAAACTAATAAATCAGGAGATTATTTTGGTTTTTGTCTCTTCCCGTAGTAATAGAACAATGCGAAAATAAAAGTTGCAGAAAATAGGGATAGAGAAGAGTAACACCATGATATATTTTCAGGTTCGACCACAAAGTGCAATGTGACCTATGTCTGGTCTCCACCACAACAATGATAGAATTTTTACTATAATCAAGATTGATTAAAAATACCAATTTTCAAGAGACTCACACTCTTATAATACACCCAAGCTATCCCAAGCTTAGTAATTCACCTAGGTGCTAACCCAATCTAATTAAGGAGAACCAAGTGAGCTCTAAACCTAGCATACTTTTGAAATCAAACTCTCAAACAAAAGATTAAATGGCTTTTGTATGTACTACTCTCTTTGCCTTTTGAATTTCTCAAAGTAAGTTTGAATCTAGACAAAAGAAAAATAAGAACACACTCAAATAACAAAGAAACAAAAGGGCTAATTTTATTATCTGATATATGCATGAATTGGTTGCCTTCTTCCTTGAATGAATCATCATATATATAGCTTGAAATCTCTTCTTCAATATTGGAATTATTTTCATTTTCATCAAGCTAGCCATTGAACTATTCATTGTTGTCGGCATTGGCATTGAAGAGTGAATCCTTCCTTCTTTAGATTGATATCAATGTGTGACATCTGTGAATATCTAGTCTTGCTTATAATTAAATCAATCATGTGATGTTTTTGTTTGAATCATAATTTGCTAATTGATTGCTTTTTTTTTTGAATTCATCCTTGAAAGATTACTAACTATATAATGAAGGCCAATCTTTAAGAGTGAATCTTTCAAATCTGATCTCATGGAATTTTTCTTTTTTGATGGAAATTATTTTGGAAAGAATATATCACAATAAATGCTTATTTGCTTGATGTTTTCTTGTTGAAAATCAGAATCTATCAAGACTTTTTTGTAATACTTGGAATATATAATTAATGTACTCAATCAAATATTTGTCATTATCAAATTTGTCAAATATTCTCTGAATTCAACACATTTCTATTACAAGTATTACTACTTTATCTTCTTAATAGATAATAGAGAGAGAATTTTAACTATCTAACTACCTTAACTATTTTAGGTCGATTTTCATATTCTTTTAAAACCTTTTAGATAGCTTTTTCACTGGATTCTCCAATTTCTTTATGATTTTCCTCAAACTCAAGGTACAAAGATCTTTAAGCTTATGTTTGGATCTGAAATACAAAAAAGGTTTAAAATAAACAACTGTAGAGAGTATATTAGCAACCTACATATTGATTGGTTTGTAACTAACTTGAATAGTCTTTGTAGTAACCAAATTCCTAACAAAATGCATGTCTATTTTAAAGTGCTTGAATTTTGCATGTAGAATCAGATTTGTAGCTAGAAGTACTATACTCAAGGAGTGAGAATTTTAGTTCACCAAGTAAATTCTTGATCCATACAATTTAGCAACTATATCACTTATACTCCTATATTCCGCCTCAGTATTAAATATTGCAATTATAATTTGCTTCTTAAATGACCAAGAGATAAGTACAACCGTCAAAACAAATCATAATCGCTAGTCGACTCAAATTGCTTGTAAAAATGGGAGAGTCGAGTCAGCAACATTAAGACATATATTTAAAAATGGGTCAATTTGGTTCGGATTGGATAACTCGCAGGTTAGACAGGTTTAAGTTGAGTAGGTACGGGTTGGTTTATCTATCCCTTTTTTTTATTCTGGGTATATCAAGTAATTTTTTGCACTGTCTTACTATCCTAACTATACAATAACTCCTAACTCTCAACTCTTCCCACCCTACTACTGTATTATCATCGCCTTTTCTCCAGCAGCTCTCAACCATCTCCATCTGAGTTCTGACCATCTCCTTTACTATGTACTTTGTTCTCTCTCTAGAATCACAGTAAGTTACTCCATCATACTCATTCTCTACTTCATTCTCTCCCTCCATCACCGATGAATATCAACTAGCACCCTTTGCTTCGTCCTTTGCTAGATCTGCTAATTAGCTTAGCTCTTTGCAATTTGCTCTCTTATTTTGTTTTTAGAATTTTCCTTCCAATAGATAATAGAAACAATATTTTTTTTCTGTATTTTTTATAAAAAAAGATTAAGCTTAATTTGTTCATTGTACTAATAAAATTTTTATAGGTGTGAATTGAAAATCTTAGATAAAATTTTAGATGCTATGGAAGGGAATGATTCTACTGTACAAAATGAGAAGCCTATTAAAAGGGTTAAAATCTTAACTTCTACTTGTTGAAAATATTTCTTTAAAATTGGTATAAAAGATGGAAAAGAAAGGCTACTTGTAATATTATGGAAAAGAGTATATGATTGGTGGTTCTAACATAGGCAGAACGAGTCGTAATTGTCATATTGGTTGATGTACAAAAAACTCATATTCTAAGTGTTCATATTCTGATCCAATACACAGCCAAATCTAAAGTAAAAAAAGCCTAATCTACGAATATCATCTAGATCAACACATGTCCAACCTTAATAGAGGTTAGGCACGACGACGTGAGCTTAGCTCTATTTATCCAAATAAGTAACTAACTTCTTCAATATCTCCTATTAATCTAGAAAGGAGATCTCAACAACCTCCCTAATAAAAGGGAATAACTATCCAACATCAAAGGTGGAACAAACTCTAAAAGGTGGTTCTTGATTCTACATCTACATTTATAAATGTGTTGATACCTTCAGGTATTTTTCAAACCCAATCTACTAAATATTTGCCTAAAACTCATGCTAACTTAATTATCAAAATTCTTTGTAAGTACCACCCTATCTCTGTTCACAGACAACTCGAACGGATTCATCCTCGTTGAAGAAAACGTCGGATAAGTCATCCATAAACGTTTGGACCTCACTTTTAAATTTAAAATAAGCCAATTTCAGGTAACCCTCAAAACATAATTATTAAGATGTTGCTGTAATGATAATAGATCATACTGGAAAGTTGAGATCTAGGCAGATTGTCCATAGGCGTATTTGGAAAACATTTCAATGGCTGTTGTTGAGCATGATCTTTCATATAATTTTGAGGAGTACAAATGGATTAGAAAATTACATAACCTTGAATCCTGAAGTGAAATACTATTGTAGAAATACTATTGTTATTGATGTTGATGTTACTAGAATTTATAATGTTTGACAGTACATTTTATTGACAATAAATAGAACTTGAATAGTAAAATGTTTGCTTTTATAAAATGGAGTCTCCCCATATTGGATATGATATCACAAAAAAAAAATCTTCTTTTACTTGAACCATTAGTATTGTAAGATGATTTGTTGTGTAATAGAGATTTTTTTTCATATTAGATATAGTGCTCATATTTTGAATCATGTAGTTCAAGAGAGATTAAATATAGCTAGTGGTGCCTTATATAAGATTAGCAAAAGCATTAAATAGACTCTCTGTGTTTATGAGAATAGAATAAGACAAAATACTGACAATAAGATATAAAGAATAGAAACACAAAATTTTATATTTTTATATTTTGTTTGATGATAAAATAAAACAAATTATAAAAATTTAATTTATTCTTATTTTTTTATTCAAATAATTTGAGATGAAAAATATAATAATAAAAAATATAATTATAAAAAATTAATAAGAATAATGAAAGAAAAAATAAAAAATAAGTCGTGTCATTTGTTAATATCTTTGTGTCTTTCTTATTAAAATAAATACAAAATATACTAATTTAATATCTTTAAACACATTATTTTTATCTATATCTTCTTTATCAAATATGATTTTGTCTTCCTGTCTTCATGTTTTTTTTTTATAAATAAACGCAGCTATAAGTACGTGAAAGCATCAGAGACCAGAAAAATAGTATTTAGGAAGTATGTTGATCAAGTATATATGAATCCACTTGACCTAAGATAGGTTTGAGATTGGATGTACCCACTAGATAGAATTTAATTTTCGCTGTGTAAAAGTAGCATTAAATATCTTCGTAATTTTACAAAAATAACCAATAACTATAAATATTGTCCATTAAGTGACGGAGTGAAAGATGTGTGAAAAAATGTGTGAATTCTTGACGCCATTTAATACAATCACTATTTTTTTTTTTCTAAAAGTATCATATCCATCTTTCAATTTATATTTTATAAATATTTGGAGAGTTAAACTTTAGTTTTGGAAAAATATCAAAAATAGTGATCACGTAATTATTAGAAATATGATAAAAAAAATAGTAATTGTGACCATTTTTAAAAAATTATCTTAATTTATAAAATACTATTTAAGGTTATAAGTTATAACCTTTTTTTTAAGGTGAATTTTAGTATACAGAGCAAAATTGGTACAGATTTAAAGATTTGTTTACACCACACTTTCTAAAGCCACACTTTAAACCGTAACTCTTCACAAAGAAAAGCGTCACCTAATGAAAAAAAATAAATTAGAAGATTTAAGAGAAGAAATAATCAAGTTATCAAAATTAATAGATCAAAAATTAATGATTTTAACTAATGTTAACTGTAATGACACCGAATTCTTAAAATCAATACAAAATGATTTTTCTCAAAATCTTTATTTTACTATAAGTTTTATTGAAGGACTTCAAAAACCTGAAAAAACTTATTTTTCACACGGAATTTCTAAGAAATGTTACCATGGAAATGATTCCCCACATCTTTATCATACTTTTAACCCACAATTAAATTCTATAGTAGATATGCTTGAAGAAATATTAGTATCCATAAAATTTCAAAGAAATAAAGAAAAAGAGAATCCCAAAGAAGAAAAATTTCAAAATATAATCAACATAACAGATCTAAAAGTAAAACCACCACTAAAATTATGAATATTGAAGAAAAATTAGAAGAAGTTACAATGCTTTTTAAACAATTAAAAATAGCTCAAGAAAATAATATTATGGAACAAGGATTTCAAATAGAAGAAGAATTAGTAAATTCTGAAAATATAGAAAATGAAGAACACATCCTAGATTATTCAAGTGACGAAGAACCAGCAATTCCAATACAAGTAAAAAATGAAGCTGGAACATCTAAAGATAACCAATCTCAATATAAATGGGAAACATGTTTTGATAATTATGCTTTTAAAAAAGGGTTTATAAATAAAGATTCAAAATATACAAAAATATCATCAAAATACGTTCCTAAAATCCAAGAAATGGAAGGAGAAAGAAAGCTTGATTTAGATTGTAAAAAGAATGAAAAAGAAATTTTCGAAAATTGGTTGAATTCCTTTTTATTAGAAGCTTTTACTAATCCAAAGCTTAGTGAATTGTCTGGAAGAGATATTTGGAATTACATAGGATTTCATACTAAAGGAACTATAAGAGATTATATGACATCAATAGAAAACCAAATAATAGAAGATTTAGCAACAAAAATAATAGCTTATGATAAGATATTATAATGATTCTATATAAAAAATTTTTTGGAAAAAATATTATAGATCATAGACAAGAAGTCTATGATAAGGAATATCAAGAAGCAAAAAACCATTTAGCTAATATCCAGATATATGATCTATGTAATGTGGAATCTTATATATGTGAATATAGAATACATTATTACAAATTAAAAGAAGAAGATAAAAATCATTATCTTAGTATGTATATAACAAAACTTCCATATCCTGCTAATGAATTTATAATGGAAAGATTTATAAGAGAAATAAATAGAGGGACAATTGAAAATAATTTTGGTGGAGCAACCGCTGCAATAAGAAAGGAAATAAAAGAACGTTGTATGCAAGAAGCCACTCAAAAAAGATTTGCAAATATAATTAGAATTTGCTGTCAGGATAATGAAGAGATACCCCAAAAATATGGGCTTAATAAAAATTTTCAGAGAAAAAGAAAATATCAATTTAGAAAAAGAAAATACTATCCAAACTGGAGAAAAAAGAGATATTTTAGAACAAGAAATAACAATAAAAACAAAAGGCAAAAAAGTGACTATTGCCCAAATAAAAAAGAAAACTGTAAGTGTTGGTATTACCAAGAAGAAGGACACTATGCAAATGAATGTCCGAAAAAGAAGGATAAAAAAGATCTTACTAAACAAATAGAAATTGCTAAGTCTTGTTTTATGGAACCTTTAGAGGAATCTGATGATAACCTAGACTATATTTTTGAATATGTCTCAGAAACAGACTCAGAGACTGAGTAATGATGCCACATTTATTACTATAAAAATAATAGAAAAATTTATAAATGCTTTTATAGATTCTGGAGCAACACAATGCTTTGCTAGTTCAAATATAAAACTTGATTGGAAAAAATTAAAGAAACCATTAAGAGTTAGAATAGCTGACAAATCAATATATAAAATTGACAAAAAAACAGAGATGACTGAAATTTTTATTCAAAATTATAGGTTTATTGTTCCATCTATATATATGTTAGATTCTGGAATGGATTTTATCATAGGAAATAACTTTTTAAAACTATATCATCCATTCATTCAAGAATTAACATATATAGTTTTAAAAGCTCCACACGATTCTTCAATAAATCAAAAATCAAAACGTATAAAAATACCAACTACTACTATAGATAAGATCTTAAAATTTAAAATATTTTCTATATTAGAAACATGTTATTTAAATTTATACTTTCAGATAAACATTCCAAAAAATAATCTTGAAATAAAGATAGAGGAACTTTTGGATGAAATTTGTGCTGAAAATCCTTTAGATATTAAAAATACAAATAACGAATTAGTAAGCATTAAATTAAAAGATCCTACAAAAGAGATAAATGTTCCAAATAAAATTCCTTATTCCGCAAGAGATAGAGAAGAGTTCTCTTTAGAATGTAGAGATCTTTTGGAAAAAGGAATTATAAGATTAAGTAAAAGTCCTCATGCGGCTCCAGCCTTTTATGTCGAAAACAATAATGAAATTAAAAGGGGAAAACGAAGAATGGTTATTAACTATAAGAAGATGAATGAAGCAACTATTGGTGATGCTCATAAACTTCCAAGAAAAGATTCTATTTTAGAAAAGATAAAAGGAGCAACTTGGTTTTCATCTCTTGATGCAAAATCAGGATATTGGCAACTTCGTTTAGACGAATAAACAAAGAAATTAACTGCTTTTACTTGCCCAACAAAAGAATCAACAAGTGTGTTACTCTATGAATGAAATGTATTACCATTCGGATTAAAACAAGCTCCAGGTATTTATCAAAGATTTATGGAAGAAAATCTAAAAGAGTTAAATGAATTTGTTTTAGTGTACATTGATGATATACTAATTTTTACAAAACAGGATAAAGAAGATCATCTTCAAAAATTATTAATAGTTTTAGAAAGATGTAAAGAAAAAGGACTAGTTCTTAACAAAAAGAAAGCAAGAAAAGCAAAACAAGAAATAGAGTTTCTTGGATTAATTCTATCCACTCAAGGAAAGCTAAAACTTCAGCCAAATGTCCTAGAAAAGGTAAATTTATTTCCTAATAAAATAGAAGATAGAAAATAATTACAAAGATTTTTAGGATGTATAAATTATATTTCTGATCAAGGATTTTTAAAGAATATAACAGAATACACTAAAAACTTATTTCCAAAAATAAGTACTAAAAAAGAATGGAAATGGGATGAAAAAGACAGTATACAAATTCAAAGGATTAAAGAATTATGTGAAAAACTTCCAGAACTTTATATTCCAGAAGAAAATGACTACTTAATAGTAGAAACAGATGCTTCAGACATAACCTGGTCAAGATGTCTAAAAGCTAAGAAAGCTATAAAAAGTTTGGAACAAGAAAAAGAATCACTAAATTCTAAATATTCCCCAAAGGAATTACTTTGCAGGTATATTTCAGGGACTTTTACTCCAACAGAACAGAGATATACCACTCATGAAAAGAAAACTCTAGCAGCAATTAAATCTCTTAAGAAATGGAAAATTGATTTACTACCCAGAGAATTTACATTAAGAACAGATTCAAGTTATCTAACAGGTTTCATACGATATAATTTAAAAGTTGATTATAATCATGGACGATTGGTAAGATGGCAATTATTTTTGTTACAATATCCAATAAAAATTGAATATATTAAGGGTGACAAAAATGTTATTGCAGATACATTAACAAGAGAATGGAGTTCGTCTACAACGCATTAGATCAAGAAATTCAGAAATACGAACAAGAACTTGAAAAATGCAAGCATTGTCAGCAAATAAGGACACAGATCCAATCCCTAAAGAAGGCCATCGAAGCAATGAAATCAACACAACAACCAAAACCATCAGAGTTCAGCCAGCTAAGCGTGGTGGACAAATCAGGTGAAGAAAAAATTCCAGAAAATAAAATAATTGCTGAAATTATCAAAAAATCCACCCAAGATAAAAAATATTATGTAATTTATAATGGCCCCATGAAAGGAGTATATGATGCCTGGGAAAAAGTAGCACCATTTACACATCAATCAAGGATAATTCATAAAGGAGGGTTTTTAACACTGGAAGAAGCAAAGGAATCTTTCAGGGAATATGAAGCTCTTTATCCAGAGCAAACCCTAAAAAGAGCAGATAAAGCTCCAATTCAAACCTAGAGAACAGGAATAATAAGAAACATTCCTACAAGGGCTGAAATCAAGGAAAAGAAAAGGGTCTGTAGATCAAATCTCAGAGAAACCCTTAACATAGTCCTAAATTGGACTGAAAAAAAAAGGGCAATCTTGGGATATTATCCTATTGCCAAAGAACAGCTAACAAAGCTGGTTATATTTCCAGATGCTTCCCCATCTGACACCTATCAGTTTTTCCAGTATGGATTAATTGATACAATTTTAATTTTTAATGACTTGAAAATTATTAGTGAGTTTCCTGCAGGATTCATTGATGCAGTAAAGAGATTTAAAAATATGATTGACAACGTAAATCCAAGGGATATATCCCTAAAATTTACGAATAGTCAACCTATTTTTAATGAAGAAGAAGAATGCTTGGTTCCAGCACATCAAGTAATCTTCATGTCCGTCTTCCCAGGAAATTTTCAACCAATTGATCAAGTTCAAGATTTAACAATCTACAGTCATGAAGGAAGACTAGCCAGCACACTAGCAAGGGTCTTCGAAAGAACTCAAAAGATAACAAGAGAATCTCACACAAGAATCAATTATAAAAGCAGAAATACTTTGCTTGTGTCCAGTAAAAGGAATGAAATTGAAGAAAGAGAGATGAGACTCTTAGTGGAATTTGAATCAGCATTCTACAACTTATCTGGACTCTTAGAAAAGCTCCCCGAAGGGATAAAGAGGAATCTCTGCTATTTGATAAAAGACAGAGAAGACCACAAGTGCCAGCTATGTGTCTCAGAGTTATCTGAAGAAAGAAATAATGAAACGGAATCAACCCACATGATAAAGGAAGGAGACAACGCATCTGAAGGCCACATAATGAAAGAGGAGGACAGCACATCTGAAGCATCTCTCAACATTATTGCATAATGACGTAAGCGCTTAGGTCATAGAGCACCAACAATGTAGCTGGTGCAAGATAATAAACAATGACGTAAGCAATGACGTCATAAGAAGGGTAAGGATGGGAATTGTCCATCAGACCCAACCATTATAAATAGGTTGCTTAGGCAATTGTAGAAATCATCAAACCATAGAAAGCAGGAGGCTAAGAGTACTCATATGCTAGGAGAGCAAGGAGGAAGCTGCCGAGGCGATTCTATAGTTTGAAGAAGAATTCCCTTAGGAAAAACCAATTCTAAACTCCCCTCTGGAGTTAGTATCTACAATCTCCCCTCTGGAGATAAAAACATCTTATGTAAAATATACTAAATAAAGGAAGTTTTTCTCCAGAAAGGTACGCCTTTATCCTAATTTCTTAGTTATGAATTATTTAGAAAGCTTAGAATTAACAGAAGAATCTGATTATTATAGATTAACTGCTTTATTAGATAATGAAAGACAGACTGTTCTAAAAACAGAATTAAATCTCAAATCAAATGAAAATTTCAATAAACAAAATCTTTTAAAAGAAGTTTTTAATAGAAAAAATATAATATACTATGGAAAAATTCAACTTGAAGCCCCTATAAAGATAAAATCCGCCAATGGAGAACTTGAAATAGCTTTGATAAATGATGAAGAATTGAGTAAACAGATTGAGAAAATTAAGGATCAACAAAAAAGATCTAAAATTGGATGGATTCATATTAGTACTATACAAGTCTTAATCAAATCTACATATATGAAAGGAATTAATTCACCAATAAGCTTAGCAATCTGTGATAAAAGAATTACTGATGACCCAATAGATCAAATAATTGGAATTGTTCAAGGAAACATGGCAAACGTAAATGTTAAATTCAATGCTGATGAGCGGATATTTTGTACGCTTTTTGGGGTAATTTCATGTAGATTTTAGCATGTTTCAGTTAGTTTTTAGTAAAATAATATTAGTTTTTAGGCAAAAATCATATTTCTGGACTTTACTATGAGTTAGTGTGTTTTTCTGTGATTTCAGGTATTTTCTGGCTGAAATTGAGGGAGCTGAGCAAAAATCTGACTTAGGCTGAAAAAGGACTGCTGATGCTGTTGGATCCTGACCTCCCTGCACTCAAAACGGATTTGCTGGAGCTACAGGAGTCCAATTGGCGCGCTTTCAACGGCGTTGGAAAGTAGACATCCAGTGCTTTCCAGCAATATATAATAGTCCATACTTTGCGTAAGGATAGACGACGTAACTTGGCGTTAAACGCCAAGTTCATGCTGCTGTCTGGAGTTAAACGCCAGAAAAACGTCATGATCCGGAGTTGAACGCCCAAAACACGTCAAAACCTGGAGTTTAACGCCAAGAAAGGCCTCTACTCGTGGATAGCTTTAATCTCAGCCCCAGCACACACCAAGTGGGCCCCAGAAGTGGATTTCTGCACCAATTATCTTAGTTTATTCATTTTCTGTAAACCTAGGGTACTAGTTTACTATTTAAACAACTTTTACAGACATTTCTTGTACCTCATGACATTTTTAGATCTGAATTACATACTTTTTGACGGCATGAGTCTCTAAACTCCATTGTTGGGGGTGAGGAGCTCTGCAGCGTCTCGATGATTTAATACAATTCCTTTGTTTTCCATTCAAACACGCTTGTTCTTATCTAAGATGTTTATTCGTGCTTAATTGTGAAGAAGGTGATGATCCATGACACTCATCACCTTCCTCAACCCATGAACGTGTGCCTGACAACCACCTCCGTTCTACATCAGACTGAATGAATGTCTCTTAGCTTCCCTAATCAGAATCTTCGTGGTATAAGCTGGATTGATGGCGGCATTCATGAGAATCCGGAAAGTCTAAACCTTGTCTGTGGTATTCCGAGTAGGATTCTGGGATTGAATGACTGTGACGTGCTTCAAACTCCTGAGGGCTGGGCGTTAGTGACAGACGCAAAAGAATCAAGGGATTCTATTCCAACCTGATTGAGAACCGACAGATGATTAGCCGTGCTGTGACAGAGCATAGGAACGTTTTCACTGAGAGAATGGGAGGTAGCCATTGACAACGGTGACACCCTACTGACAAACCCCAATTTGACGGTTTGTCTTGTATTGATTTTAGGGGATTCTATAACCTTTTACCCACATTTATTCAATGAAATAGCATGGTTTTGTATATTCTCCTTTAATTGTGCTTAAGAGTGAAAACATGCTTTTTAGGACTTAAAATAGCTAAATCTAATTCTCCTTGATTCCATTAGATGCCTTGATATGTTTGCTAAGTGATTTCAAATTTAGAAGGCAAAGATTGGATCAAGGGAATGAAGAAAGAAAGCATGAAAAGTTGGAGAACTCATGAAGAAATGAAAGAACCGGAAAGCTGTCAAGCCGACGTCTTCGCACTTAAACGACCATAACTTGAGCTACAGAGGTCCAAATGATACGGTTCCAGTTGGGTTAGAAAGCTAACATCTGGGGCTTCGCAACGATATAAGATTTGCCATAGTTGCTACACGTATGGTGGCGCGCACGCGCAAAGTACGCGCACGCGCCGTTGCTGCCATATGGTCCACTTAAAGTAAAACGTGGCCAGCGATTTTAGAAGCCTTGTGGGCCCAATCCAACTCATTTCTGATGCTATTTAAGCCAAGGATTGAAGAGGGATGAGGCATCTAGTTACCATTAGTTTAGTTTAGTTTAGAAGTAGTTTCTAGAGAGAGAAGCTCTCACTTCTCTCTAGGATTAGGATTAGGATTAGTTCTTAGATCTAGGTTTTAATCTTTGCTTTCTTCTACTTCTACATCTCAATTCCTTGTAGTTACATTCATTCTTCTTCCATTCTTTTATTGCAATTTCCTTTATGTTGTTCTTACATTTTGTTGTAGATCTAGTATTGTTCCTTCCATTTTCTTTCAATTCAATAAGAGGTAATTCATAATAATTGTTCTTCTTTGCTTTTCTATTGTTGATCTCTTGCCTTGTAGTTAGATCTCTCTTTAATTCTTGCAATTTATGTTGTCTACTTGTATTGCACTCTATGTGTTTGTTGAAATGCCTCTTCTAGATTTAGTGTAGATTTTGTTCCTCTTGGCCTAGGTAGAGTAATTAGTGACACTTGAGTTGTCTAATTCCTTTGTTGATTGATAATTGGAGAGATTGCTAATTGGTTTGGAGTGCACTAAAGCTAGTCTTTCCTTGGGAGTTGGCTAGAACTTGTGGCTCAAGTCAATTCATCCACTTGACTTTCCTTTACTTAGTAAGGGTTAACTAAGTGGTAGCAATGAACAATTCTCATCACAATTGAGAAGGATAACTAGGATAGAACTTCTAGTTCTCATACCTTGCCAAGAGCCTTTTATAGTTGTTAGTTTATTTTCATTGCCATTTACTTTCATGTCTCTTATCCAAAACCCCAAAACAACTCAAACCAATAACAAGACACTTTATTGTAATTCCTAGGGAGAACGACCCGAGGTTTGAATACTTCGGTTTATAAATTTAGGGGTTTGTTTTAGTGACAAACAACTTTTTGTATGAAAGGATTATTGCTTGGTTTAGAAACTATACTTCGACGAGATTTTATTTGAGAAATTCTAAACCATCAAAAATCCATTCATCAAAATGGCGCCGTTGCCGGGGAATGCGCATGAGTGCCATGTTTTTGGTTAATGTAAATATGTGAATATTGTGAATATGTTTGTCTTTTGTTTGTTTGTTAGTTTTTGTTAGTTTTAAGATCTCTATTGGTTTTTGTTTCTATTCGTCACTATGAATTCTCGTCCTTGTGGTTTTGGATGTGACTATGACTATTTTGTAGGCGATGAAAACTTGAATGATGGCTCACATTATGGGAGAGACGAATTCTTAGGAGGGGAGCCATATCCATATGAGCAATCATCATGGCAACCTTCCCCTTCAAGTTACTATGATGGTAATCCTTCCTATAATGCATATCATTCCTATGAATATGACGATTCTTATCATGGTTATACCACCCAACCACCACCATTCTATGCACCATACTCTCAACCCACACCTTATTTCCACCAAATGCCCACATATGATCCAAATCTATATTCCCCCTATGCATGCCCTTATGACGACTATGAACAAGCAACCCTTGAATCACCACCACTCCAACATTCTTACCCTCCAACCCAAGTCCCCATGGATGATGCACTTGGTATCATTCTTCAAGAGCAAGAAGAGATCCAAACCGCCTTCACTAGTTTCACCTCCACCTTCCAAGAATTTACGTCCCGCATAATTTTACCTTCTACCAATAACCAAAATTATTTCCCACCTCAAAGCTTTGATGAATCTTCTTTCCAACCATATTATGATTTCTCTTCTCCGCCACAAACCTCCATGGAAGCATATCAATGTCCATTAATCCAAGAGCAATATGATCCTACTCATGTTAGTAAAGCGGAACAAGAACTAAGGGATTGTTTCAAGGAAGAAATGGATCGACTTCAAGCAACCATCCGTCAAAAGATAGACTCTTGGGGTTCGTATCACAAGCGAAATGAGTTCAAGGATGATTGTGAGAAAGCAACCAAAGATGGAGGTATGAGAGAGACTTTAGAGTCTCAAGTTGAGCACAAGGAAATGGAGTGCGTGTTGCAACAAGCGGAGGAAATGAAGATTGTCGAAGATAAAGAAGTGGAAGAAGACCTAGAGGAGGTTGAACAAGAAGGAAGTTCCATCAACGAAAATAACTCTACATCAAGTGACAATGGTGATCTTGTTGAAGCTTCCCCCTTCGAATGTGAAACCGATGTTGAGGAGGGTGCGCAACCCCCAACACAAAATTTGATCAATGATAAAGGTTTGAAGGAAGTTAGCAAACAAGAAGAATTTAAAGAGAGTTATCAAAAGATAGAAATCATCATGGAAGAGCCAAAAGAAGTGGAACCCACAATGTCAAGATCATTGAAAATCTTCCTTGCTAAGTCGCCGTCCCAACCACAAATTGAGTGGGTAATCATCTCACCCTTTAATTTTTTTGGCCCATATCAATATGCATTGTTAGAAACGGACGGTCAACTTAGAGCTCTTTGTGGGCTAGAGAGTAAGAACGGATTAGATGTTGGTGGACAATGTGAATCAAGGTGCATAAAGGATGGAATATCAAACTTTGAATCTCAAAGGTGGAGTGAAGCCAAATTTAATGGGATTAGGATGATGAGTATGAGTTACAAGGAGAATTCAATAAGTTTGTTACCCTATTGGAAGCATGAAGATCAAGAAGAAAAGGAGTTAACAAATAAAGTATGGGACCCCGGAACATACATAAACCAATATCAACTTAAGGGCCTCGTTACTTGCCTAGGCCCCCTTGAAGGCCTTGTACGCTTAAATTGGGATCCCGGAGGCTATTGGAAGTGCAAACATTGGTGGGGATTCAAAGAAGAGTTCAAGCATAAGCCACCCTAGCAAGGACTCCACCAAATGTCCAACTTAAGGACTTTAACTAAAAGTGCTAGGTGGGAGACACCCCACCATGGTAAACTCTTTCCACTCTCTTCTAACCTTGTTTAATAAGTGATTTGAGTTACCATTGTAGGTAGTTTTTCACTTCATAATTAGCTTGTTTGTGTACATTAGTTGCTAGCATATTAACATGTATGTTGTGCTTAGTAGAAATAGAATAAATCTCAAAACCAACTTGCATTTTAGAAAGTGTGTGATTTTGACTAAATAAGGAGTTGTAGCCTTGTAGGCACCATGGGGAGCCTTTGGGCAATTAGAGTTTTTAGGCAATTCAAAAAAAAAAAAAAAAAAAAAAAAAGGGGTGGACGCGAGCGCACCATGTACGCGCACGCGTCCCTGTATGGATGCACCATGAGCCACACTCCCGAGAGTTGGGCCGCCCTTGGGCACCCATCATGCCTTGAGCCCAACGCAATACACGCGGACGCGCACAACATGCATGCGCGCCGTCGTCAAGCATATGGACATTCGCGCAGACGCGCACCTGCCGCGTCCGCGCCGTTTACTGCTGCATCGATTGAGCCAATCCACAGAGAGTTGAGCCAGTTTTGGGCCAACCTTAAGCCCCTGGCCCAACCTGCTTCGCGCGGACGCGTACATGCCGCGTGCGCGCCGATCTGATTGCGCGACTTCCAGGCCATTGTCCAGAGAGTTAGGCCTGCGTTGGGCCAACTCTAAGCTCCTAGCCCAACTCCATGCACGCGTGCGCGCACTATACGCGCACGCGTCCCTTCCCATTTTGCTCACATACGCTCAGGCGCGCTATACGCGCACGCGTAGACCTCAAGTTTTCTCAATCGACGCGGACGCGCAAGGTGCGCGCTCGCGCCGATGCGCCATTTTGACGATTTGGGATTTTTGACGGTTTAGAATTTCTCAAATAAATTCTCGTTGTAAAGTATAGTCTCTAAACCAATCGCTAATCCTTTCGTACAAAAATTTGTTTGTCACAAGTACAAACCCCTAAAATCTATAAACCGAAGTATTTAAACCTCGGGTCGTTCTCTCTAGGACTTACAATAAAGTGTCTTGTTATTGGTTGTGAATTATTTTGGGGTTTTAGATGAGAAACATGAATAGTAAATGGTAAGAAAACTTTATTAACAAAATGGTCTTGGCAAGGTTTGGTTGTCAAGGGTCTTCATCATTATCACTAGCCACAAGTATGGTAGTTGCAAGGATTAATCCCACTTAGTCATCCTTAAATCAATTAACAAAGGAAAGTCAAGTGAGTTATATCAATCCTAGTCCATAAGTCCTAGCTTTCCACTAATTGGATTAATGAAGGCTAGAGTTAATGGCTATCAACTAGCAATCAATTGGACACTAGTGACTCAAGAAATCCTAAGTTACCTTCTCAAGCCAAGAACATAAAATCCTACTCTAACATCCTCTCAAGCATTTCATCAAACACTTGGAGGGTAATGAAAGAAAGCATTCTTATTTGTAAGAATAAAAGGAATCAACAACTAACAATTACAAAGAATGAACAAAACAACAATCAACAACATCACAATCACATGAATTACCTCAAATTGCATTATTAAAAGAAAACAAAAGAATAACACTAGATCCACAACAAAAATGAAGAATTGCAAGAATTAAAGTATATAACTAGAGAGAGAGAGAAGAGAAGAGTAAGAATTAACAAGTGAAAGGTAAATCAAAGCATGAATTAAACCTAGATCTAAGGAAGGGGATTAACCTAAACCTAATCCTAATTCTAGAGAGAAGTGAGAGCTTCTCTCTCTAGAAAACTACTTCTAACTAAAACTAAACTAATCTCTATGTGTGTGTATGTCATCCCCCTTCAATCCTTGGCTTTTTATGTGCATTTTGGCGCCAAAGTTGGTTGCTGAAACCTTCCCAAAATCGCCAGGCACGTGTTACATAAATGAAGTCATGTGCCATCATCGGCGCGTGCGTGCATGGTACGCGTGCGCGCCCTTGGCCTGTTTCGCAATGTGCGCGCGAGCGCCTTGTGCGCGTACGCGTGCTTGGCCGAAATCAATTCTTTGGCTTTTTGTACTTCTCTCCACTTGCATGCTTCCTTCCTTGCCTTCTTTGATCCATGCCTAGCCTATTTCAATCCTGGAATTACTAGCAAACACATCAAGGCATCTTATGGAATCAAAGAGGAAATAGAATTCATCAAAATAAGGCTTAAAAAGCATGTTTTTGCACTTAGGCACAAATATGGGAGAGATAACAAAACCATGCTAATTCCTAGGCTAAATGTGACAAAAGGTTATCAAAATACTCCAAATTCAATACAAGACAAATCCTCAAATTGGGGTCTGTCAACCTCCCCACACTTAAGCCTTAGCATGTCCTCATGCTAAAATAAGAAGGAACTAAGGGTCATGACATTGAATGCAACTAAACTATATGGGTCCTATCTACATGCAACTATCTAAAGGAAGAAGTGGTAGAAGACTTAGGAGATGCGGAGCCTCCATGGGAACATAGAGTTGAAGAAAACCCCTCCAAGATGATTGAAATTGATGCTAGGGAGGGAAGTGCACACCTTCCAAGGCATATTCCATATGAAGACTTGGATGGGATAGAGAAAGAATTGAGTTCCCTTGGTGATGAAGATCAAGCATCAAGTCCTAGTGGTGGAGAATCCTTTGAACTTGAAGAACCTTCTCCCGGTGCATTTGAAAATGTTGTGGAGGTAAACTTCTTCCACCCTCCCAATTATAGTTTGATCAAGGGAAAAGGCTTAGATAGTAGTAATGAACAAAGGATTGAATTAGAGAAATCTTGTGAAGAGGTGGAAGTCCTTAGAAATAGAAGGATGGGAGTGGAATACGCTTTATCGAGATCTTTGGAAGCATCTTTGCCTAGGTTGCCATCTACTCCTTCACTTGAGTGGGTAAAATTCATTTCTATTAGCTTTATTGTCCCACTTGAGTATGGCTTGCTTGAAACGGATGGTCAACTTAGGATGCTTTGTGGGATGAAGCGTAAGCGAAAGATGTTTCGTAGTTGGCGTTGCAAATCAAGGCTCATTATGGTCGATGCATCAAACATGAGATATAAAGGATGGAGTAGTGCTCAAATAGATGGGTCTAGAAGGATTGTTGGGCACTATATAGAGAATTCACCCTACTCACCACCCGATTGGACTAATAATAAAGATCAACCTCAAGACGGGTGTGAAAACAAGGTATGGGACCCCGGATCACAAGAAGAGGATCAACTTTGGGAGCCCCAAGCTTGTGAAGAACTCCATCAACACTTGGCTCAATCCATGAGAAATCTTGGGGCACAATGGAGAACCGAGCATTGGTGGGAGTTCCAAGATGAATACAAGCACAAGCCACCTTGATAAGAAGCTCCCCATAAGTCCAACTTAAGGACAATAAATAAAAGTGCTAGGTGGGAGACACCCCACCATGGTAAACTCTTTCCACACTCCTTTAGTTTGTTAATAAGTGAATTGAGTTGCCATTATAGGTAGATTCTCATTTTCATTTTTATCTTTTGTAAAATATTGGTAGAATTAGTTTAATTTCTTGTTTTTTATTGTTTTATTGAGTTTAGTTAGTAGTATAGTATGTCGAATAAGGTTTTAGGGTGTTTTGGTAGCTGTTTGGAGGATTGAAAGGCTTGGATTGGTGTAAGAACTTAGAAAAATATTTTTGAAAAACAGAACACCATCCACGCGTGCGCGCACATGACGCGTACGCGCACCTGAGCATTTTTCGACCATCCGCGCGGACGCGCACTGTACGCGTACGCGTGGATGCAAAAGTTCTACCCCCGCCAAAAACCCGAGAGTTAGGCCTGCACTGTGCGAACATTGGGCCTAGGGCACAAGTCTGTGCACGCGTGCGCGCACTTGGCGCGTACGCGCACATGATCTTAAATTGGCAATGCACGCGCACGCACACTGTGCGCGCGCGCGTCGATTGCACAATCTGCACTTTCGGTACTTTTACCCGAGAGTTGTGCCAGACTTGGGCCGACATTATGCCTCCGGCCTAACTCGATACACGCGTGCGCGCAGCTGGCGCGTACGCGTCCTTCAACCAATATGCACATCGACGCGTAAGCACGCATGACGCGCACGCGTCGGTAAAAAAAAAAAAAAAAAAAAAAAAAAAAAAAAAAAGAGTTTTTTTTCTCCCCTTCCATTTTCTTTTGCTTATCACATTCGTATACTTCTACTCTTCCCATTTTCATTTAGTTTTTGTAGTATGTTTTCGTTTTTTTTTTTTTAGTCATTTTCAATAATGGTGTTGGATTCTTACACTCAATTGTTGAGTAATTCTCGCATTATTTTGGTGCCTCTTGACTTGTTTCATATTGTTGGGTGATGTTTCTCTTCAAATCAATGCTTCATCTTGTATGACTCTTATGTCTTTGTGCATTGATATGACCTCATATTGTCTTTCATGACCCACTTCTTCTTATGTGAACTTGATGTGCCATATGCTCTTCATGCTTCGATTTTACTCTTGCATCAAGTATCATTGATATGCCATTAGCTTATATTGTTTTCTCACTTACATGCGTAGCTAACATGTAGTGAGAACCTTACTCTTATTTGGCATTAGCCCCCGCCTATGTTCTAATTGCCTTGATATCTTTGTTATAGGCCTAATATTCCTTTCCTTTTCTATCCTTTTAGGTTGGCCACCAATACGGAAGGAAAGGAAAGTTTCTAAATGGGGCAACAAACAAGTCATTCGCACTGCCATTTGAGGAACTCATCGATTGTAGCAACCCGCCCACCTTGCTCTCCTTTGCGTGCACCGAGGACGGTGCAAACTTTTAAGCGTGGGGAGGTCGTCCGACCGTTCGGCGATCTTGGGTGACAAGTTTCTAATCCCAACACTTTTGCATTTCATTTAGGTTTTTAGGATTCTTATTGCATATATATACACAATAAGCTTAGTCAAAATAATGAAATTTTTCAAGATTTCTATCTATAGGGCACCTTAATTGATTTGAGTGAAAACTTTTCATAGAACTTGCTTGAATTTTATATATTGTGGATCATATTTTTGAGCCAAGAACACAAGCTTGTGAGACTTGAGCCTATTGGTGTGGTTACATCTTATAACCACTTATTTTTCCTTCTTGTGTGCAATTATTCTCTTTCTATGAATGTAATCTTTGATTTGTTTGATTCTTTATGTCCATCATTTTGTGTATTCATGCATTTATATGATTGAGGCCATCACTTCATTAGCTCACTTATCCAAATAGCCAACCCTTTTATATTCCTTTGTTAGCCAATTTGAGCCTACGATTAACCCACTTGTTCTTAATTTTAGCACATTACAAGCCTTAAAGCGAAAAAAACAATAAATGTCCTTAATTTGGATCTTTGATTGGCTTAGGCTAGTGTGTGTGAGTATCATTCAAGTGTGGGAACCTTGGGACATTGGGTGAATAAAAGGGTAATTTTGTATTGTTATTGAAAATATTGGGAATTGGGTACATACTCATGTATTGATCAAATGTAAAACCTTATGCATTGATGTTCTTGTATATAGAAAGAAAAAAAAATGAGAAAAACAAAAGAAAAAGAAAAAAAATAATATGGAAAAGAAAAGAAAAAAAATAGAAAAAGGAAAAAAAAAAGAAAGAAAAAGAAGAAAAAAAAAAGAAAGGAATAAAAAGGGGACAAAATGCCCCAAATCAAAGTATAATCCAATAAAATCAATGCATAGGTGTTGTGAAATTAAAAAGGAATACATGAGTATGTGAAAAAGTGAAAAATGGGTAGTTAGGTTAGCTTTGAAATTGTATAGGATGTTATAGGTTAGGTGGGAAGTTTAAGCTTATCAAAGATTCAAATTTCAAGCTCACTTGACCAAATATGCATCCTACCTTGACCCTAGCCCCATTACGACCAAAGAAAAGACCTCATGATACTTGTATGCATGCATAAAATATATGTTGATTGTTAGAAGAAGAACAAATCTTGGAAAGCATGATTAGGAGAGGATTGAGTGAATCAACCCTAAACACTTGAGCGAATAGAGTGCAAACACTACCGGTGAGGGTTTGATGCTCAATTACATGTTCCCACCTATGATCATCTTTTCATGCAAGTTTGTAAAAATATTTAATAACTCAATTCAATTGTGGATTAGACTTGCTAATCCTTAGCCCTTGTGCATATATGCTTCTTGGAAATTGATTTATTTTGACCAAGCAATTGCATTCATGTAGATAGTTGCATATAGGTAGATTGCATTTAGTTAGTTTTCATTGAATAAATGTTGATGCCCTTTGCTTTCTCTTGGCTTAAGCATGAGGACATGCTTGGTTTAAGTGTGGGGAGGTTGACAAACCCCAATTTGACGGTTTGTCTTGTATTGATTTTAGGGGATTCTATAACCTTTTACCCACATTTATTCAATGAAATAGCATGGTTTTGTATATTCTCCTTTAATTGTGCTTAAGAGTGAAAACATGCTTTTTAGGACTTAAAATAGCTAAATCTAATTCTCCTTGATTCCATTAGATGCCTTGATATGTTTGCTAAGTGATTTCAAATTTAGAAGGCAAAGATTGGATCAAGGGAATGAAGAAAGAAAGCATGAAAAGTTGGAGAACTCATGAAGAAATGAAAGAACCGGAAAGCTGTCAAGCCGACGTCTTCGCACTTAAACGACCATAACTTGAGCTACAGAGGTCCAAATGATGCGGTTCCAGTTGGGTTAGAAAGCTAACATCCGGGGCTTCGCAACGATATAAGATTTGCCATAGTTGCTACACGTATGGTGGCGCGCACGCGCAAAGTACGCGCACGCGCCGTTGCTGCCATATGGTCCACTTAAAGTAAAACGTGGCCAGCGATTTTAGAAGCCTTGTGGGCCCAATCCAACTCATTTCTGATGCTATTTAAGCCAAGGATTGAAGAGGGATGAGGCATCTAGTTACCATTAGTTTAGTTTAGTTTAGAAGTAGTTTCTAGAGAGAGAAGCTCTCACTTCTCTCTAGGATTAGGATTAGGATTAGTTCTTAGATCTAGGTTTTAATCTTTGCTTTCTTCTACTTCTACATCTCAATTCCTTGTAGTTACATTCATTCTTCTTCCATTCTTTTATTGCAATTTCCTTTATGTTGTTCTTACATTTTGTTGTAGATCTAGTATTGTTCCTTCCATTTTCTTTCAATTCAATAAGAGGTAATTCATAATAATTGTTCTTCTTTGCTTTTCTATTGTTGATCTCTTGCCTTTGTAGTTAGATCTCTCTTTAATTCTTGCAATTTATGTTGTCTACTTGTATTGCACTCTATGTGTTTGTTGAAATGCCTCTTCTAGATTTAGTGTAGATTTTGTTCCTCTTGGCCTAGGTAGAGTAATTAGTGACACTTGAGTTGTCTAATTCCTTTGTTGATTGATAATTGGAGAGATTGCTAATTGGTTTGGAGTGCACTAAAGCTAGTCTTTCCTTGGGAGTTGGCTAGAACTTGTGGCTCAAGTCAATTCATCCACTTGACTTTCCTTTACTTAGTAAGGGTTAACTAAGTGGTAGCAATGAACAATTCTCATCACAATTGAGAAGGATAACTAGGATAGAACTTCTAGTTCTCATACCTTGCCAAGAGCCTTTTATAGTTGTTAGTTTATTTTCATTGCCATTTACTTTCATGTCTCTTATCCAAAACCCCAAAACAACTCAAACCAATAACAAGACACTTTATTGTAATTCCTAGGGAGAACGACCCGAGGTTTGAATACTTCGGTTTATAAATTTAGGGGTTTGTTTTAGTGACAAACAACTTTTTGTATGAAAGGATTATTGCTTGGTTTAGAAACTATACTTCGACGAGATTTTATTTGAGAAATTCTAAACCATCAAAAATCCATTCATCACCTACAGAGAGCTTGTCATGGAAGGAACCTGCGTGTGAGAAGAGGATTCCAAGGAAGAGTTGAAGTCAAAGGACAAAGCATCTCCAAAACTCCAACATATTCCACAATCCTTTATAAACAAGTAACTCTATTGTTCAAGTAATCCAAACAATTTTCTTTGACATCCTGACTAAGACAAATAAAATAAATATTGATTGCTTCAAGCCAATAATCTCCGTGGGATCGACCCTTACTCACGTAAGGTATTACTTGGACGACCCAGTGCACTTGCTGGTTAGTTGTGCGAATCACAAATTCGTGCACCAAGTTTTTGGCGCCGTTGCCGGGGATTATTGAGTTTGAACAATTGAAGGCTTATTTTATTTCTTAGATTAGGAATATAGTATTGATGTTACAGAGTCATTAATTCTGAGTCCTTTATTCCCTTTTCAAAAATATTTTTCAAAAATATTATTTTTCTTTATTAATTGTTAATTCTTCGTGAGTCTAGTGTCTTGTTCTAAGTTTGGTGTCAATTGCATCTTTTATATTTTTCTTTGAAATTTTCGTGTGAGTGTCCTTTGTTTTTCCTTAATCTTCAAGTTGTTCTTGTCTATTTTTCTTGTTTGATCTTTAATTTTTCTTGTTCTGAGTCTTTTCTTGTTTTTCTTGTGCTTTTTCAAAACAATTGTTATATTTGCTGCCCATTTGGCTAGAATAGAAGGGTCATATTCTTGATAAGGGAGCACCAATACTTTTGAAAATCTTTCTCAAAAATAATTTTTCTTGATTTAATCTTGTGCCAAACTCTAAGTTTGGTGTTTTATTGTTAATCTTTTTATAATTTTCGAAAATTTCATCAAAGTTTTCTAAAAATTTTAAGTTTGGTGTTCTTCCTTGTGTTCTTGGTGTTCTTGTGAATCTTCAAGGTGTTCTTGAGTTTTTCTTGTGTTTTGATCTTAAAATTTTTAAGTTTGGTGTTCCTTGGTGTTTTCCCTCCAAAAATTTTCGAAAAATAAAGAGCATTGGATCTAAAAATTTTAAGTCTTGTGTCTTTTGTGTGTTTTTCTCTTTCATCATAAAATTCAAAATTCAAAAAAAAAATTTTATTTTCTAACTAATTTTGAACTACTTTTTCGAAAATTTTATATAAAAATTCAATTTTCAATTTCAAAATATTTTCGCTTTCTTTTATTTATTTCATTTTTATTTAAAAAAAAATTTTATTTTCACAAAATATTTTCAAAATATTTTTATATATTCCTTCTTTTTTTATTTTATTTATTCCACAACTATAAAATAAATAATTCTCAACATATAAATTCTCAGCTTGTATTCCATTATGGAAGTAAGTATGAATGAACAGTCCAAGAGGACTCTGGGGTCATATGCCAACCCCACTACTGCTTCATATGGGAGTAGTATCTGTATACCCTCCATTGGAGTTAGTAGCTTTGAGCTGAATCCTCAGCTCATTATCATGGTGCAGCAAAACTGCCAGTATTCTGGTCTTCCACATGAAGAACCTACAGAGTTTCTGGCACAATTTCTGCAATTTGCTGATACAGTACATGATAAGGAAGTAGATCAGGATGTCTACAGACTATTACTGTTTCCATTTGCTGTAAAAGATCAAGCTAAGAGGTGGTTAAATAACCAGCCTAAGAACAGCATAAAAACATGGAAACAGTTGTCGGAAAAATTCCTGAATCACTATTTCCCTCCCAAACGGATGACACAGCTAAGGCTAAACATCCAAGGCTTCAAACAAGGAGATAATGAATCTCTTTATGATGCTTGGGAGAGATACAGAGAGATGCTAAGAAAATGCCCCTCTGAAATGTTTTCAGAATGGGTGCAATTAGACATCTTCTACTATGGGCTTACAGAAAAAGCTCAGATTTCTCTAGACCACTCAGCTGGTGGATCTATACATATGAGAAAAACAATTGAAGAAGCTCAAGAGCTTATTGATACAGTTGCCAGAAATCAGCATCTGTACCTAAGCAGTGAATCCTCTATGAAAGAAGAAGCTAAAACAGAAACTGCAGAACTCAGTCCAGTGGATCAGGCTAATGAATTCAATCAGCAATTAGATTTTCTAACTCAGCAGCTAGCCAAATTCAAGGAAATATTACAGGAAACAAGAATGGCTAACAGGAACATGGAAGTGCAATTAAAGCAGACAGAAAAGCAATTGTCAAAACAAATAACAGAAGAATGCCAAGCAGTTCAATTAAGAAGTGGGAAAACATTAAATACCTCACTTCAAAGCAGCAGGAAACCAAGAAATGAACAAGAGGATACTCAAAATCCCTCTGAGGACAATCAGAGCCCAGAGAGGAACAAAGCTGGCGCTGAACGCCCAGACCATGCTCATTCCTGGCGTTCAACGCCAGAAACAAGCATGAATCCGGCGTTGAACGCCCAAGGGAAGCATGGTTCTGGCGTTCAAACGCCAGTGACAAACAAGGAGGTGGCGTCTAACGCCACTCCAGCTCCCACCACTGGCATTCAAATGCCAGTGGGGAATCAGTCACATACAAGTGCTGATCTTCCTAAAAAGGCTTCCCAACCCACTTCTGTAGGTAATAAACCTGCAGCAACTAAGGTTGAGGAATACAAAGCCAAAATGCCTTATCCTCAAAAACTCCGCCAAGCGGAACAGGATAAGCAATTTGCCCGCTTTGCAGACTATCTCAGGACTCTTGAAATAAAGATTCCGTTTGCAGAAGCACTTGAGCAAATACCTTCTTATGCTAAGTTCATGAAAGAAATCTTAAGTCATAAGAAGGATTGGAGGGAAACTGAAAAAGTCTACCTCACTGAAGAATGCAGTGCAGTCATTCTGAAAAGCTTACCTGAGAAGCTTACAGATCCTGGGAGCTTTATGATACCATGCACATTAGAGGGTAATTGTACCAAGCAAGCTTTATGTGATCTTGGGGCAAGTATCAACCTAATACCTGCATCTACTATCAGAAAGCTTGGTTTAACTGAAGAAATTAAACCAACCAGGATATGTCTTCAACTTGCTGATGGCTCCATTAAGCACCCATCAGGCGTGATTGAAGACATGATTGTCAAGGTTGGGCCATTTGCCTTTCCTACTGACTTTGTGGTGCTGGAAATGGAGGAGCACAAGAGTGCAACTCTCATTCTAGGAAGACCTTTCCTAGCAACTGGCCGAACCCTCATTGATGTCCAAAAAGGGGAAGTAACCTTGAGAGTCAATGAGGAGGAGTTCAAGTTAAATGTTGTCAAAGCAATGCAACATCCAGACACCCCAAATGACTGCATGAGTGTTGATATTATTGATTCTCTGGTAAGAGAGGTCAATATGGCTGAGAGTTTGGAATCATAGCTAGAGGACATCTTTAAAGATGTTCAGCCTGATTTGGAGGAGTCAGAGAAGATAATAGAACCTCTGAAAATCCCTCAAGAAGAGGAGAAACCTCCAAAACCCGAACTCAAACCATTACCACCATCCCTAAAATATGCATTTCTGGGAGAAGGTGATACCTTTCCTGTAATTATAAGCTCTACCTTAGAGCCACAGGAAGAGGAAGCACTAATTCAAGTGCTAAGGACGCACAAGACAGCTCTTGGGTGGTCCATTAGTGATCTTAAGGGCATTAGCCCAGCCAGATGCATGCACAAAATCTTGCTGGAGGATGACACCAAGCCAGTGGTTCAACCACAAAGGCGGCTGAATCCAGCTATGAAAGAAGTGGTGCAGAAAGAGGTCACTAAATTACTAGAGGCTGGGATTATTTATCCTATTTCTGACAGCCCCTGGGTGAGCCCTGTCCAAGTTGTCCCAAAGAAGGGAGGCATGACAGTGGTTCATAATGAAAAAAATGAACTGGTTCCTACAAGAACAGTTACAGGGTGGCGTATGTGCATTGATTATAGAAGGCTCAATACAGCCACCAGAAAGGATCATTTTCCTTTACCATTCATAGATCAGATGCTAGAAAGACTAGCAGGTCATGAATACTACTGCTTCCTGGATGGATATTCAGGTTATAATCAAATTGCAGTAGATCCCCAGGATCAGGAGAAAACGGCGTTCACATGCCCATCTGGAGTATTTGCATACAGAAGGATGCCATTTGGCCTGTGCAATGCACCTGCAACCTTTCAGAGGTGCATGCTCTCCATTTTCTCTGATATGGTGGAAAAATTTCTGGAAGTCTTCATGGATGACTTTTCAGTATTTGGAGACTCATTCAGCTCCTGCCTTAACCATTTAGCACTTGTTCTGAAAAGATGCCAAGAGACTAACCTGGTTTTAAACTGGGAAAAATGTCATTTTATGGTGACTGAAGGAATTGTCCTTGGGCACAAAATTTCGAACAAGGGAATAGAGGTGGACCAAGCTAAGGTAGAAGTAATTGAAAAATTGCCACCACCTGCTAATGTTAAGGCAATCAGAAGCTTTCTGGGGCATGCAGGATTCTATAGGAGGTTTATAAAGGATTTTTCAAAAATTGCCAAACCTCTGAGCAACCTGCTAGCTGCTGACACGCCATTTATCTTTGATAAAGAGTGTTTGCAGGCATTTGAGACCCTGAAAGCTAAATTGGTCTCAGCACCAATCATCTCTGCACCAGACTGGACATTACCATTTGAATTAATGTGTGATGCCAGTGACCATGCCATTGGTGCAGTATTGGGACAAAGGCATGACAAGCTTCTGCACGTCATTTACTATGCTAGCCGTGTTCTGAATGATGCACAGAAAAATTACACAACCACAGAAAAAGAGCTACTTGCAGTGGTTTACGCCATTGATAAATTCAGATCCTATTTAGTAGGATCAAAAGTGATCGTGTACACTGATCATGCTGCTCTTAAATATCTACTCACAAAGCAGGATTCAAAACCCAGACTCATCAGATGGGTGTTGCTTCTGCAAGAGTTTGATATAGAAATAAGAGACAGAAAAGGGACAGAAAATCAAGTAGCAGATCACCTGTCCCGAATAGAGCCAGTAGAAGGGGCGCCCCTCCCTCTCACTGAGATCTCTGAAACCTTTCCGGATGAGCAACTGTTTGCCATCCAGGAAGTGCCATGGTTTGCAGACATTGCAAACTACAAGGCAGTGAGATTCATACCCAAAGAGTACAGTAGGGTGCAATCAAAGAAATTAATCACAGATGCAAAGTACTATCTTTGGGATGAACCATATCTCTTCAAGAGATGTGCAGACGGAGTAATCCGTAGATGTGTGCCTAAAGAGGAAGCACAGAAGATCCTTTGGCATTGCCATGGATCACAGTATGGAGGACATTTTGGAAGTGAGCGAACAGCCACAAGAGTCCTCCAAAGTGGCTTCTACTGGCCTACTCTCTATAAAGATTCCCGAGCATTTGTGCTTAATTGTGACAGTTGCCAAAGATCAGGCAACCTACCTCACAGTTATGCCATGCCTCAACAAGGAATCTTGGAGATTGAGTTGTTTGATGTATGGGGCATTGACTTCATGGGACCTTTCCCACCATCATACTCAAACACTTATATTCTGGTGGCAGTGGATTATGTATCCAAATGGGTGGAGGCTATTGCAACACCCACTAATGAAACTAAAACAGTGTTGAAATTCCTCCAGAAACATATCTTCAGCAGATTTGGTGTCCCTAGAGTGTTGATCAGTGATGGGGGCACTCATTTCTATAATAAACAGCTTTATTCTGCTCTGGTACGTTATGGAGTCAACCACAGGGTAGCTACTCCATATCACCCACAAACTAATGGGCAAGCTGAAGTCTCAAATAGAGAACTCAAAAGAATCCTGGAACGGACTGTAATTAACCGTAGAAAAGATTGGGCAAGAAGCTTGGATGATGCTCTGTGGGCATACAGAACAGCATTTAAGACCCCTATAGGGACCTCTCCATACCAGCTTGTGTATGGAAAGGCATGTCACTTGCCAGTGGAACTGGAACACAAGGCCTACTGGGCAACCAGATTCCTAAACCTTGATGCCAGGTTAGCTGGAGAAAAACGATTGCTCCAGTTAAATGAGCTAGAGGAATTTAGACTCAATGCTTTTGAGAATGCAAAAATCTACAAAGAGAAAGCAAAAAGATGGCATGATAAGAAATTGTCATCCAGAGTCTTTGAGCCAGGACAGAAAGTTCTGCTATTTAATTCAAGGCTCAAATTATTCCCTGGGAAATTAAAATCCCGGTGGAGAGGTCCATATGTAATTACAAGCGTATCACCATATGGATACATAGAGCTTCAGGATAATGACTCTAATAAAAAGTTCATTGTAAATGGACAAAGAGTCAAACATTATCTTGAAGGCAATTTTGAGCAAGAACGCTCAAAACTGAGACTTGATTAAAACTCAGTAATAGTCCAGCTAATGACACTAAAGAAGCGCTTGCTGGGAGGCAACCCAGCCATTTACAAAGTTTCTTTACTAATTAAATAAATTTCTTTTTTTTACAGGTTTAAGTCCAAGTGTCTTCAAAGGCGAAATAGCAATTGGTTGAAGTCACAGAGTTACAGGGAAATTTGGAAGCTCACTGGCATGAAAAAGCCAGTAAGAAATACTTTGGGCGTTGAACGCCCAAAAGAAGCACCCACTGGGCGTTTAACGCCAGTAAGGGTAGCCATCTGGGCGTTAAACGCCAGAAAGAAGCATCTTCTGGGCGTTAAACGCCAGAAAGATGCACCTTCTGGGCGTTTAACGCCAGTCTGCTAGCATCCTGGGCGTTCAGAAAAACGCCCAGTGACGAAGGACTTCCCGGCGTTCAACGCCAGAAAGAAGCACCAAATGGGCGTTGAACGCCCAGGAGAAGCAACATGTGGGCGTTGAACGCCCAAAACATGCACCATGTGGGCGTTCAACGCCAGGATGGTGGGGAGGAGGTACAATTCGTTTTTCTTCATAATTTTTCAAAATTTTTATGTTTCAATTCATGATTTCTTGCATAAACATATTTCAAATTATCACTTTCAATTCCAAAAGTTTTTATCCTAATTTCTAAAATCCCTTTTCAAAAATATCAAATGTATCTTAATTCATAAACACAAATCTTTTTCCAATCCAATTCTTTTTCAAATATTTTTAATTTCTTCTCATATCTTTTTCAACTCATCTTATCTTTATTTGAAAATGCCTTTCCTTCTACTCCTCTCCTTTCCTTTCTTTTGCTTAAGGACAAGCAAACCTCTAAGTTTGGTGTGATTTGCCATGATCACTGAGTTAAAACTCATTAAGATCATGGCACCTAAGAGAACAGGAAGAGCAAGGATGTGAACTTAAGGGAGCTGAAGCGTCAGAAATTAATTCTTGAAGGCACCCCACAGACTAGAGGAACATCCACTTCCCAAAATACAGGTTGTTAAGTTCTAATTCCAGCTTTAACTCTGTGATAGTATTATTATAGGATTTTACCTTAGAAGTTATATAGGAGTAGTAGTAATTAGCATGTCTATTTTGATTTTATTTCCAATTAAGCTATAATTTATTTTTCTCATCATCATCAGGCATAAATAAAGTAGTAGAATTTTTTTAGAATAAAGAAGTAATTTATATTTTTGAGTTCTTAGTAATAAAGACTATAATTAATTATATGTGGTGGCAATACTTTTTGTTCTCTGAATGAATGCTTGAACAGTGCGTAAATTGTACTTTGAATTTGATGAATATTGGCTCCTGAAAGGATGAGGAACACGAAAAATATTATTGATGATCTGAAAAATCATGAAATTGATTCTTGAAGCAAGAAAAAGCAGTAAAAAAAAAAAAAAAACAACAACAACAACAAGCCATGAGCACTAGCTAAGAGTAAAAAAGGGATCCAAGGCTTTGAGCATCAATGGATAGGAGGGCCCAAGGAAATAAAATCCAGGCCTAAGCGGCTAAACCAAGCTGTCCCTAACCATATGCTTGTGGCATGCAGGTCCAAGTTACAAGCTTGAGACTGAGTGGTTAAAGTCGTGATCCAAAGCAAAAGAGTGTGCTTAAGAGCTCTGGACACCACTAACTGGGGACTTTAGCAAAGCTAAGTCACAATCTGAAAAGGTTCACCCAGCTATGTGTCTGTGGCATTTATGTATCTGGTGGTAATACTGGAAAACAAAGTGCTTAGGGCCACAGCCAAGACTCATAAAATAACTGTGTTCAAGAATCAACATACTACACTAGGAGAGTCAATAATACTATCTGAATTCTGAGTTCCTAAGGATGCCAATTATCCTGAAAATTTAAAGATACAGGGGGATGCCAAAACTGTTCAGAAACAAAAAGCTACAAGCCCCGCTCATCTAATAAGAATATGAGCTTCATTTAAAACTCTAAAATATTATTACTTCTTAATTTCTGCTAAATCCTATTTTATTTATCTAGTTGCTTGAGGACAAGCAACAGTTTAAGTTTGGTGTTGTGATGAGCGGATATTTTGTACGCTTTTTGGGGTAATTTCATGTAGATTTTAGCATGTTTCAGTTAGTTTTTAGTAAAATAATATTAGTTTTTAGGCAAAAATCATATTTCTGGACTTTACTATGAGTTAGTGTGTTTTTCTGTGATTTCAGGTATTTTCTGGCTGAAATTGAGGGAGCTGAGCAAAAATCTGACTTAGGCTGAAAAAGGACTGCTGATGCTGTTGGATCCTGACCTCCCTGCACTCAAAACGGATTTGCTGGAGCTACAGGAGTCCAATTCGCGCGCTTTCAACGGAGTTGGAAAGTAGACATCCAGGGCTTTCCAGCAATATATAATAGTCCATACTTTGCGCAAGGATAGACGACGTAACTTGGCGTTAAACGCCAAGTTCATGCTGCTGTCTGGAGTTAAACGCCAGAAAAACGTCATGATCCGGAGTTGAACGCCCAAAACACGTCAAAACCTGGAGTTTAACGCCAAAAAAGGCCTCTACTCGTGGATAGCTTTAATCTCAGCCCCAGCACACACCAAGTGGGCCCCAGAAGTGGATTTCTGCACCAATTATCTTAGTTTATTCATTTTCTGTAAACCTAGGGTACTAGTTTACTATTTAAACAACTTTTACAGACATTTCTTGTACCTCATGACATTTTTAGATCTGAATTACATACTTTTTGACGGCATGAGTCTCTAAACTCCATTGTTGGGGGTGAGGAGCTCTGCAGCGTCTCGATGATTTAATACAATTCCTTTGTTTTCCATTCAAACACGCTTGTTCTTATCTAAGATGTTTATTCGTGCTTAATTGTGAAGAAGGTGATGATCCATGACACTCATCACCTTCCTCAACCCATGAACGTGTGCCTGACAACCACCTCCGTTCTACATCAGACTGAATGAATGTCTCTTAGCTTCCCTAATCAGAATCTTCGTGGTATAAGCTGGATTGATGGCGGCATTCATGAGAATCCGGAAAGTCTAAACCTTGTCTGTGGTATTCCGAGTAGGATTCTGGGATTGAATGACTGTGACGTGCTTCAAACTCCTGAGGGATGGGCGTTAGTGACAGACGCAAAAGAATCAAGGGATTCTATTCCAACCTGATTGAGAACCGACAGATGATTAGCCGTGCTGTGACAGAGCATAGGAACGTTTTCACTGAGAGGATGGGAGGTAGCCATTGACAACGGTGACACCCTACAGAGAGCTTGCCATGGAAGGAACCTGCGTGTGAGAAGAGGATTCCAAGGAAGAGTTGAAGTCAAAGGACAAAGCATCTCCAAAACTCCAACATATTCCACAATCCTTTATAAACAAGTAACTCTATTGTTCAAGTAATCCAAACAATTTTCTTTGACATCCTGACTAAGACAAATAAAATAAATATTGATTGCTTCAAGCCAATAATCTCCGTGGGATCGACCCTTACTCACGTAAGGTATTACTTGGACGACCCAGTGCACTTGCTGGTTAGTTGTGCGAATCACAAATTCGTGCACCAAATGCCCATCTTGGATATGCTATACCTTTATCAACTGAAAACCTTGGAAGATCTATAAGTTTGGCTTATAAATTTCATAGAAAGAATCTAATGGAACAAGACGATGAACCTTTTTCAATTACATATGCAATAAATTATGCTTTAACAAATAGCCATCATAGTATAATATTTAAAAACAGAGAAAGAATTTATGTTGATGAATTATTTCAGAAAATTGTAAAAACAGAAATACCAAAATATAAAGCTATTGAAAACCCAGTTCTATTATTAAAAGAACCATCAGAAAAATTAGTTTCATCAAATTTTCAAATAAGAGAATCTAAAATTAATAGTCCTTTAAGTTTATCCAAGTTAAAGATTAAAGAAGAAAATTCTGAAATAAAAGAATTAACAAAAAAGGTCGAAAAATTAAATGAAACCCTAAACATTAAATTATGACAATAAATAAAGAAAAATATATGTAACTTATCAAGACAAGAAACAAGAGCTCTTTGAAAGAGAAAATCGGTTGAATTATTTACAGTTTTCTGAAATAAATCAAAGAGCATTTGAAGCTCTAAAAATAATTTATGACAAGTTAAAAGAGAAGTCGAAGAACTAGAAAAATTAATAGAATCTCTAGAAAATAGTGATGAATCAATGATAGAATTTGCAGAAATTTTAAGATAAATAATGAAGCATACAAAGATTGAAAGACCAGAAAATAAAATAAATAGGAAAAGGGCGAAAAAATTAAAAAGTAAAATAAAGGAGTATAAAAGGGAATTAAATAATCTTCAGTTCGAAATTAATGACCTTATAATAAAAAGGATAGAAATAAGAATAAATATAAACAAGTTGGAGCTAAACTTAAAAAATTTATAAATGCCTGGAAAACCATATTATGACTTAAAAGAATTAAAGCTGTTGAAAGAAAAAATGGAGAATGAAGTTGAAAAATTAAAAAGATATTTAAAAACAACAGAAAGTGTAGAAATAAAAGAGATTTTTGAAGATTTGAAAAATTATATTAAAGAAAAAGACAAACAGATAAAAGATAATCTATGCAAAAAAGAATATTATAAACTAAAACAATATTGAAAAACTATAAAAATGAAATCAGAATTAGTAATAGTATAAATTGTCAATACTTTTTATGAAATTGTAAACTATAAAGTACCACCAACCAAATCTATACAAATTATAAACTTATTCGAAGCAAAATATGAAGAGTTAATAGAAATTTTGAAAATAGAAATTTTGAAAAAGAAATTACATCTAAAAATTGGTATCAGAGCCAAGTTAACAATTAAGGGTAACACTTTCTCTTTAAGCAACACTTTTAATGACACGCTTTTTCAGCCACAAAAGGACAAAAATCTGTAGAGACACATCTGTACACTAGATGGCCCCTTTTTTTAAATGTCATTTTTGGGTATAATGATTAATGACAATGAAAATGATCATAATAACTTAGATTTTTTGTGGTGGGCGTCTTAAAACTTTTTTCTCTTGTGGTCAAGAACTTTTTCTATATATATATATATATATATATATATATATATATATATATTATTTTCTTTATCGTTTTTTTTAATCAGTATTTCAAAAGACTCCCAACTCATCCAAATTCCGATCAAAATCTTCTTTTAAAAATATCCTAAAAAACTGTGTGTGTCTAAATTGATGAATCCTAGCTAGCTAGTTAAGGTGATCACATCCTTTGAAATTTATTTATAAAAAAATAACAAATTAATTCTTAACATTTTGGTTTGTGGACATTTAATTTTATAAGGATTTAAAAATACATTTAAGTTTATAATTTTTTTAAAATTTAAACATATCGACCTTTGAATTTAATTTATCCCATTTTAAAAAATTTTTCACATAGACATTCGTATCGACCAGGTCAGTATAATAAGAATCATATTTGATTTTTTCGTTGGGTCTAATAAACTCAAATGAACAGTAAAAATTAATGTGTCCAAATTTTAAAAAAGTCAAAAATTTTAATATATTTTTAAATTTTTAAAAATTTAAATATCTGCAGACTAAAAATACAATGATCTCTTTGTCATTTTTTCTTTATTTAATTATTGTAGTAATTTTGACCTGACTTAAAAAGTTAAATTAATAATAATTATTATTTATTCGGAAAATATATATTATTATTATTAGAAGATTTGTACAACTTTGCTTTTGTTTCTATTTTTCAATCGACATAATATTTCTGCCGCATCAATAACGTATGTACGGCTTAGTATCATGTATATCTCCATTAATTAAATGGATATTGAGAGCACGAACGATAACTATGGTTTTCTAAATTCTAATAATCATGAAACATTGCTTCCACTTTCGTTGACATTTAGTGGTGGTTATAACAAAACTGTGTTTAATGCAATGATATCTCTTAGCATCCACTACTGACATAGCGCACAACTAAAATAAGATTATTTAATTCGTCGGGAGTGCAAAATTAATTAAGCATTAATTTATAAATAATTTAATCGAAAGTCAACTACTCATACGAAACTTTCATATAATTTAGTTAAAAAAATATTATTCGTATATTAAAATTAATTATTAATATATTTATATATAAATATCTATACCAATATATAAAGTCAAAACCAGAGTTTGGTGTCCAATTTTTATAGACATCATTTACCCTCAAATAATTCATTTTACAAATTAAATTTATGGACAAAATAGTAATAATATATTTTTATTTTTAAATTAAAAAAAAGTCATTAACCCACGAAAGAGTTAAATAACTACTGCAATCGTGAAGAAATTAAATAACTGCTCCACTTACGAACATTCTTCACTGTTCTCGATCTTTTTTCTGCGTCTTGCTATTTTTTTGGTTCTGACATGCATTTATTAAGAAGGAGAATTCAACGAATCAATAATTATGTGCAAATCATGGCGAGATGATTTGATAAGGGAGTTGATATAATTTCTATGCCAACTCCATTACCAAACACAGGTATCTATATTCTACCTATTGAAAAATACAGGAATAGAAACACACGATAATGAAACTGGTCCAAATAATAGATGTCATGATAATATAAGTAATTGGTATTTTATATTCATGGTTTATTTTATGTTTGAGTACTAATTTTTAATTTTTAAAAGAAGATTCAAAGACAATTACTCTTTATCTTATTTCATTTTTAAATCTAAAGTTCGTATTTTATCTTATTTTTTTATAACCATAGATCGAGCACTACAGCTCGATAATATCGTCCTTCTCATTATTTTAATACCCTCAATTGTATCGCCTGCATCGTCTTCCATTACCTTTATTGACTGCAGACGCATAACTTCCACTTACATTTTTTCTTCTCTTCAATTTACTTATTTAATTTATATTTTTAATCTCTTCTATCCTTTCAATTCATTCTCAATCTTTTAGGTAAAAAATAGTTCTGTCTTTTCTCTTATCAATTTGATGTAAAAAATCATTTTTTTTATTTTATCAATTTGATGTAAAAAGAAAATACTTTTTTATCTGATATGTATTCTTATTTTTGTTTACATGTCTTTACCTATAAATGATGGAATGAAGAAGTTTCATAAATATTTTGTTAATTTATTATTTTTAGATTGCTTTGTAATAATATTTTTTAATTTTTTAAATTATTGATTATGTAGAGTATTATATTTAAAATTTGAGTACATAAATCATTTTTCTAAAATAAAATAAAATAATTAATTTTGTCTACCATCATTTATCTTACGTATTGGCTAAGTTATTTAATTGGCATGTATAAAGGGTATAAGAAAGTTCGCACCTATCAAAACTTTGTTAAAAAGCATTAATATGTTAATTTTCTAAATTATCTAAACTATTAATTATGTAAAGTATTGAATTTGACATTAAATTATAAAAAATACTAAAATTGATATTTATTAATTTTTAAATTATTGTAAAAATATTAATTAATTTAATATTATTCGTTTGTCATATGAAAAAAATTTATACCTACCAACGGTAAAGTAAAAAATTTCTACGTATATTTTGTTAATTTTTTTATTTTTAATATGTTTTATATTTAAAAATATTATTTTTTATTAATTATTAGATTGACATATAACACAATAAATATAGGAAGATAAGAACTTTGTTAATTAATCTATAACAATATATAATGGGAATAAAAGGGTTTGCTGTCCAATATTTTTTTCCTATTTTACCCTTATTTTTATAATCTAAAACTACATACTCAATCATGTACTCACGTTCTGTAAATTTTGCATTAAGCCACAACAGAATTTAATTATGAATTAATATATGGTGATAACTAATTGCTATTGTAGAAAAGGTAGAACGAGAAGAAGAGAGAACAAGTTAATATAAGAGTGGGAATGAGCCAATAATAAATATGTAGATAGATAATGGTAAAAAAGAATAATAAAAATAAAAATAAAAAATTTTAAAAGAATAATAAAACTAAAGATAATTTAAAATATTGAATATAAAATTATTAGAAATAAAAATTTGTTAGCCATTAAAATTATATACGAAAAAAAAGAGTGATTTAAATATAAATTTTTATATCTACTTTAGATTAAATAAATTTGATAAATAAATAAATTTATAAATATTTATAAATTTTTATCTTCATTATTAAACATAATAACAAATTAATGATTTAAGTATTATACTTAAATTAATTTAAATTTAATTATTCTATATATTAAAAAATTAAATAACTTATAGATTTTTTTATTTTTTATTTAATTATTTTATACAAAATTTTTAAATGCTTAATATCTTAAATTTTTTCTTAAAATGATAAAGTATGATTTAACAAGCAAGTATGAAAAATAAATATCTATATAATAGTTATACATTTAAATATCTAAATCAAACAAAAAAATAATTCTTTTAACAAATTTTTAACAACTCAAAAGTTAACACAGTGGATAGTTATGGCTCAAGGCGATGAACAAAAATGAGAGCTACTATAATGGTATGGTGGTAATTGATTGCGGTTGGGATTAATAGAAGAGAAAATAAGGAGAGGGAATAAAATAAGGTTAATAGTGACGAGACAATAATAGTTATTATACATGTAAAAAGAATGATTAGAAAAAATAGATATAATCTAAATAAAAATTAATAATTTTAAAACAATAATAAAATTAAAAATAATTAAAGATGTTGAATATAAGATTAAAGAAATAATTTTTTTATCTATTAAAATTATGCATAAAGATAAAGAGTGTTTTGAATATAAAATTTTAAATTTATTTTAAATTAAATAAGATTGAGAAAATAAATAAATTTAATATATGAATAACTAATTTGTAATCAATGTTTGTAAATTTTTATCTTAATTTTATTATACATAATAATAAATAATATATATATTTTGTTTACTTTTTTTAATTTAAGTTTAATTATTTTATATTTTTTACATATATTAAATAATTTAAAATATTTTATTTTTTATAACTTATTTTTAATGATTGATATTAAATTTATAATTTTAAAATTAAAAATATAAAAATATTTTTTTAACTCAATACAAAATCGACTAAAAAAATTAAATTAAAAATATTATAAGTTAATAGACGATATTGAAAGCTTTTAAAGAAATACAATAGAAGTATTATCATTCTGAAAATACTCTTTGTATATTTAAGCATAATTGAGAATAAAAATCTCCTCCATCAAATATTTCACCTCATATATTATCTAGAACTTTAAATTATGATAATTTTTTATTATTTTTTATTGTGTACTTTTATAATTTTACATTTTAAAAGTTTTTTAATGTAATTTTAATTTTAACAAAATACGATATAAATAACATCATGTTAATATTAAAATAAAAGAATACTTATCAAATAAATTCAAAAAATAAATAATATATTAACAAAAAAAATTAAAATTAATTTCTAAGCAATAGAAAAGCGGCTGAACAGGCACGTTAGTGCCTGTTGAGCCGCTAGTATATATAATTTAATTTATTTTTAATATATATTTATATTTTAATATAAATTTTATATTAATAATTAGTTTTAATAATTAATTTTAATATATATTTAATATAGTCGATTTAGTTATATTCAGCTATGAACTCTTTACTAGAAGAATAATTCTGTATTTTCTTTTTATAAAGAATGCATTTCAATTATTACTAAACAAGTTTTCTTAATTTATAATTTTTTAATTTTAAATATTAAACTATAAACTTACATACTAAAATTAATTCATGCTAACTAATTAAAAAATTAGTTTTCTATTTTTATTTATAAAAAACTGCATATGCTCCTCGTTTTTTCACTTACTAATTAAAACGTAAATTAATTGAAAAATTACAATTTGACTCAAACCCACCTTTAATGGAAAAAAGAAAACAACAACCACCCACCACTTCTTTGTCCCTGAAGTATATTTTTTGTAAAATATATTTTTTTGTCTTAATTGTAACAAAAATTTTAAAAATACTCCTAAATTTTATTATGTTTCAATTTTATTTTAAAAGTTTTAAATTTGTATCAAATATATCTTCGACGGCTAAATTTTCAAAAAATTTAAGACCAATTTAACAGTAATGCATGAAAATTATGCTTAATTTGCTTGTGTTGAGAGTTATTCTTATAAAATTGTTCTTGAATTGGTCTTAAATTTTTTAAAAAATGAACCATTAGAAATATATTTGATACAAATAAAAAACTTTTAGGATAAAATTAAAACAAAATAAAATTTATGAATATTTTTAAAATTTGTGCCAAACTTCAAAAATAAAAAAGATACTTTATCTTTTAATTTCTATACAAAAAGATAAGTAACCGCCACTACTAGAGACATGTTTTATTGTGCCACAATTCAGAATTTTTCTTTTTAGAGGAATTCTCCACGTACAAGTCTTTTCCCATATAAGTAATTTTTTTCTTCTTTTTCTTTCTCCATATGCCTCCTCTTTTTCTTCTCCTTCTTCTTCTTTTTTTGTGCCTCCTCTTCTTCTTCTTCGCTTTTGAAGTGTTTCATCTTCATCGTCGTATTTCTCCTCGTTTTTCTTTTGATTTTGCAACATTATGTATTTTTTTCTTCTTTGTTTGATTTTTTTCTCCCAAAAAGAATTATGAAAATATGAAATAAGAAAATTAAAAAGAAGAAGAAGCAGCAGAAGATGAGGAGGAGAAAGAGGAAGAGTTTTGAATTATGCATAACGTGTTTGTGTGTATTTCTGAAGTTCCATTATCTTCAAAACGATTTCAAAACTTGATTTCAGAAACTATGAAAATATAAAAAACGAAGCAAAAATAACAATGATAAACGCAGATAAAATAACGAATGAAAAAGTAAAGAGAAAACGCACGAAGGAGATCGAACAAATTTGACAAAAAACTCGTTTTCATGGAGGAAGAAGAAGAGTAAGAGAAGAAGAAGGAGAAGAAGAAGGAAGAGGAGGAAAAAAAAATGCGAAGCACGCCATGAAAATCGTATATAGGCCAGCGTATTTTTTGTTAAGTTTCTCCTAACTTGTATGACTTGTATATATAGCACTCTTTTTTCTTTTATTCAAAACTCTACATTTTGGAGGAAAAAATAAACCGCCTGAACCCAGAATTAATTAAGACATGGTTTCAAGTTTCAACTACCTCACGAATTCTATATGTATGAATATCCTAATAAGATGAATAAATAAAAGCAAAATATTGTATTACAGTTTTTGAAAGTTTTTAATTACATGAAACAAGTTTTAATTGATACATATCGTGCAATTATGAGTTTATAAATTTAGTTTAAAATAAAAAATTCTTTTTTAAAAAAATCGTAATTTATACAATTAAAAATGAGAACAAAGATATTCGTATATTGGATTAACATGTCGTACGAAATAATTTAGTATTTCATTATTGCCAATTAATAATCTGCCATATATATATAGACACAACTAACGTAATAAGATTTGTCTTACTCGGAATTTAATTGTACAGCAGGCTATTTGGTCAATTTTTGTTTTCTATGGTACGGAAAGGGGTTTCCATTCGCTGTTCTAGATGATGAAAAGAGGGATTGTATCATTTGACTATGAAAAAGGACCACTGAAATGTACATTTTTCAACGGATGAATTAGCCAGATAAAATTTCGTTTACTAAAAATACTACTATTTTATATTTTGATCCAACAAAATTTTAAAAATGTTTATTTCAATCTCATCTTTAGTATTATTTTATTTTAAGAAATGTTGAGATAGGAAGTCAAATGATAAAGTGACAAATTAAAATATTAATATAGCAGGATATTTATCATTATGAAAAAAAATTAAAACAAAAAATTATAAAATAATAAAATAAAAGATAATCATTATTAAATTTATAATTTTTATATTATAAATTTCACTATCTTACTTTAAACATGATTAAAATTTTACTTTGTTATTTTATCAAAACTTTTTTACTTTTGAAAAAATTGATCTCTCACACTAATATTTAACATATTACATTAGTAATTGACATAATACCAAACTAACAAAATAGACTAAAGTGCACAATTTTTTAATTTATTGGATCTAAATTAAAACCAAAAAATAAAAAATCTTTAAAACAGTATTTTATGAGGGAGTAAAAATGTATTTAAACCTTTGTTTTATTATAACATCTCAAATTCAACCTTTTAAGAAGTAAGAAAATAAATATTGAAATAAGGATGAATTGACTCGACTCAAATTAAATATGCTGAAAATTTGTCGGTTTTTAATTAGGGTGGTAACGGAATAGGTAGGGAGGGATTTTTGCTCTATCTAACCTCGTCCTGCCCTACAATAATCCGTATAAAATCCGTCTCGCTCCTATCTACAAGTAGTAAAAAGTTAAAATCTAACTCGTCTTTATGGGTACCCATCCCACCCCTACTTATTCCTATAATTATTAAAATTTAATAAATAAAATTAAATTTCTAGATTTATATAACCATCATCACATACATAATATAAATTAAAATAAACATTTAAATATGATACAATATTATTAATTATTTTATTAATTATTTTACATATATTACACATATTATATATTAAAATTATATATTATATATATTGGGACGGATAGGGACGGACACTATCTAAATCCAGTTCCGTTCTGCCCCGCTCAAAAACCTGTCCCGATAAAACTTTGCTCCTGCAGGAATGGTAATTACTCGTTCTGAATGGATAAAGACGGAATGAGTATCCACGAGTTCGGATAGTGTTGTCATCCCTATTTTTAATGGTGATCATAATGATTATTTAAAAGCCACTTAGTTAAACATTAGTTTTGATGTGTTGCCTATTAATTATATATATATATTGTTATGTTAATAAAATAATTATTTTTATTATTATTATATAAATAATTAGTTAAAAAATAAATTAATTAAATAATATATTAAAATTAAATTCTAATCTCTTATTAGAAAAAAATAAATTAAAGACTTAAGGCATAAAATAAAATTCAAAAAGTAGACAGAAAAATATAAGAAAAATCATCAAAATTTACAAGATATATAACTGGAAGGTAGTTGCGCTGTAACTAAAAGATTTCATGTAAAAGCTGCATGTATTATGTGATACGAAAAAGAAAAAGAAATATAGAAGAAAATTATTGAAATTAAATAAAAAATATGTATTAAAATAAAAATAAAAAAAAATAAAAATTAAATAAAAAATAATTTATTTTTATTTAATTTTTAATATAATAATTAATTTAATTTAGTCACACTATAGTTTAAAAATTTAATAAAAAAATTATTCAATTTTTTATTTAATTTTTTGATGTAACAAAAAAATAATTTACTAAATTTTATTTGTTTATATTATAATTTTATCACAAAATAAAAAAATATTTTAACATTCTTTTAATATCTCTATATGACATTATTACAATAATTTAAAGAATATTTATAATTTTTTATTAAATTAAAATAAAAAATTTTAAATTACATAAAATAAATTTAATAACTAAATAAATAAAATTAAAATATATAAATTTAAATTAAATATTTTAAAATATTTAAAAATATAAACTAATAACTATTAAATAATTTTTAAATTATTTATATCACGAATGTTTAAATTACATATTATTATAAAACATGAGCTGTAAGCAGGGTGAATCCATATGAAGGAAATTAAAATAAATAATCACAATTTGTATTACATTATACATGATACATTTATACGTTAACACACTGTTTGCGACCTGAGATGCTTTTCCAGACTTTGATATTCATCAACCGACTTAGGAGTTAGGATAGAAGGGAGTTTGTACTATAAAATGAGCTAGTGTATAAATATAGTCAGATTCTCCTAAAAAACAATGGCAGCAAATAAAAAATTGTTCATATTGTTTTATTATAAGTTGTATATATATAGCCGCAATATAAAAATACTCTGGCCATGTTGGTGCCTTACTTATAATTTATAGCCGTTACCATGGATTACAAGGTAAGCCATCTCCTCATGATATAAACATGCTTAATTCAGATGTATTTTTTGGCACTTTTACGAGTTTTTAAAAATATTTTACTATAATCTTAATTAAAAATTTCAAGGTAATAACTGATTTGTTATTACAGAAAAATTAGGTATACACAAATATATTTAAATCAAGTTTTATCAAAGTGATCGAAAAAATATGTGTCCTTTTTAGTCATTCTTTTTTTTTCCTCTCTTTTTCTCTTTTTATTAGATATATATCTATGCACTTAATAACTTAAACAATTCAGATAAAGTGATTTCACAGTATGATATAATTTGTTTCATATAATCTAATATTGAATTTTGATAATTAATATAACACAAATGTAATGAAAGTATTTGTTTGAGTATATCTGTGTATATGACAAATTTTTTCTATGTTATATACTTTAATATCCATTTCAATAATTTTTTTCGAAAGACAATGAAATTTTTAATAAAAAGAATTTTTATTTGATTTTTGATATTTAATTTTGTAAGATTAATTAATTTTTTATTAATAATTTTTTTTAAAACGTGCTTATGTGACATATTAATTATTAATAAATTTTTTATTAATTTTTATAAATAAAAATAATTTAAAAATTATTAACATTTTTTAGTTTTATACCGTTTATTTAGCTAATATATTTAAAAAGATTTAAAAAAATAAAAAAAACTAAATGCTCCTGATAATTACTCCTAAAAAATAAAGAGACTTCCTAAAAAAATGTTAATTCTAGTTAGTTTTTAATAATTTAACATGTTATATAAGTTAATTTCGTTAATTCAAAGAAAATATTGACAGATGGACTAATCAGTCTTACAAAAATAAAGATCAAAGGTCGAAAAAGGATATTTTTTATTAAAGATCTCGTTGTCTTTTGAAATAATTGTTAAGGACTGTTTAAGATTTTTTTTTCTCTTATACGTAAAGAGTCTGTATGGATACTGTTCTGTGGGTTACCTGAAACCGGATGTGGTTTGGACTTGTTTACAATGCCCAAGTATTCAAGAAAGGTGACCTCCGACTTGTCCTGCGTCAGGGAGCCGCCGTCCGAGTTATATGTGTGAAAGGATGGGGGTGGTACTTGCAAGACACTCCAATGTCTAAGTCAGTAAACGGTTAAGCAAGTTTAAGTGTATTGGGACTTAAATGTACCTGAGTGTGTCAAGGTATTTATAGGAGATGAGCCAATAACCACTGTTGAAGTAGTTCCACTTCTGATGGTGGATATTCGTCCCTTTATCTTAGGGTTGTTAAGATCTCTCTTCTAGAAGTGGGTGAGAGATTCTGGGAGGCGGTTACTCACTTAGTTACGTGTGAGCTGCCTGTTTCAATCTGTTCCGACCTCTTAGAAGAGGTCGAACACGTGGATGAGGCCATTCTTTATGATGGGACCTTTTAACTTTATTGGGTCTGGCTTATATTTTGGGCCAGGGTATGAACAGTTCCCCAATTTGAGTCTGATATATTTATTTGAGTCGGATTTAAATATTAGATAAGGTTGGAGATGCGCAAATCAGCAGCTCCTTTTCAAGTCATAAAAACTGACGAGATTTGAATTGAAAACCGAGGAGATCTCAGGTTGTCAACCGTCGCGTCCATTGGCTTTTCAACTACGACACGTGGAGGGCGGTTACATTGGTAACGGTGCACCTTTTTAATGAATGGATTATTTTACGATTGTACCCCTATAGTCTTATAAATACTTTCCCTCTCTTTCTCTTTCTTCTTTTTTGTCTTCCCTTCGAATTACCTTTCTGTGCTTTCTTCGTCTCCCGATTTTTCCATTTCCCAGCATTTGGCATTTGATTCCCCGTCGCTAAGAACTTCTTTTGTTCTTTTCTTCCCCACAAGGTTAGTTTCTTATATCTTTTGTAGTGTTTATACCATTTCCTGCTCTACGTCTGATAGACTAGGTGTTTGTTGAGATGCCCTGTGTAATCTTTATGTATCTTTTTGGTGTTGTGTGCGTTGGGAATCCTTTTTCTTTAAAAATGTTGACAGTATGTTGCGTTTTTTAAAGAAACTTTCTTTACTTTAAACTTGCCAGTAACGGATTTCTTTCTTTCTGTATAATGTAAGTATATTATTCTATATTTTCATCCTTTGATTTCCAAAATGTCTTCCCAAATTTTTGAAGATTTGTTGCGATGGGTAGATTCCTCTGTTCTTGTATCCAACCCTATTGTTGATAGTGTTTTTGTAAAAGAACTTCGTAAGCATCATAGAATCTGTAATTCTGTTGAGGACGAAGCCAAATATGAAATAATTGCCCCTGACCCTGAGGATCGGGTTTGCTGTGGGATGGTGACCGAATCGAAATCCCACTTTATTTTCATGTATGACTGCTTGTTCACTCGCCTAGGAGTTACTTTTTCTTTTTCCTCCTTTGAGATAGAAGTGTTGTCCCACTGTTGGGTGGCCCCTTCTCAGCTCCATCCCAATTCTTGGGAGTTTCTTTGTAAAATTCGGTCTAACCGTAATTAATTAAATAATAAATTAAATAGGAAAAAATATGGTTAGAAAATTTAGCAATTGGAATTTGATAATTTAAATATGATATTTGGATTCAGTGAATTTTTCTGAGTCGGAAAACATAATTTTTTGCGTAAAAATGCACACTGGAATTTTGACCAGCAGTACCGACTGAGATCTGTCTGGTACTGCAGCTGAGAAAATTGATTATAAGTAAATAAATTTAAGAAATGAGGAATTATAATTAGGAAAGGTAGAAATATTTAAAGTGCGATTTAGAGCGCTAATCTTAAGGGTTTTGGCCCAAAATTGGGCCAACGGACAAAAAAAAGTGAACCGGGTCTAAGTGAGCCTAAGACCCAACATATATAAACATTAGTTATGAGCATTTCAGCTCATTTTACCCTAAAGAAAGGGTGTGGGGCGCTGAAATGAAGAGGTGAGAAAGAAGAGAGAAAATCTAACTCTTTTTGATCTTCAAATCACCATAACTTGAGCTACGGAGCTCTGATTGACGAGCCGTTTGCAGCCACGCGTCGTTCTTCTCATCCTATACAATTCTATCTTAGTTTTGTGGTGAGTAATCTACTGTCCTCTGTCTAGTTTTCGTTTTCCTCTTTAAATTCAAATTTGTTTTGGGTTTTGAGGAAATCTTGTAATTTTGGTTGTTTAGGAGTGCTCTAGTATGAACTATGGGTGATATTTATCACAAACTTCAGTGGGTTAAGGTAAGAAGTTCTCAAACCCTTGTGATTTATCAATTTCATGAATCCTAGGTTAATGTATATATGTGAAATTGGTTATGTTAGCGTATTTGGTGGTTTTGGTGCACAATTGGGAGATTAGTGTTGCTTGAGGAGTTTTGGTGAAGCTTGGAACTAAGGCTGGTAGAGACTTCCAAAGAAGAGGCTCAATTAGTTTGGCTACAAGAGGTATGGTTTAAGTTTCATTTAAGTACCGTGTGGTGTGATGAGAATTCCTAGGCTAGATGCTCCTAGGATTAAGTTTGGATTGTGTGAATGGTTGGTGCTAATGTGCATAATTGATATGTAGTGTGAATTAATGATTGGGTTAAAAATTGTGTGAAATTGTGTGTTTGGTGTGTTGAGAATATGATGAATTGGATAAAGAGTATTGGTTTGTGGATTATGCAATTAAATTGTGAATTTGGACCGGAGGCCGTGAATTTTGGGCCGGAGGCCAGAAAGAGGTAAGGAAGGTAAGTTGATGTTTGCATTGTGTGATGACATAAGTGATTGGATGAATTTTAGATATTGAATGTGTGAATAATTGGGTTGGTTATTGAATAATAAGGTTTGAGGAGTTGAAGTGTGGAATTTGGTAATTTTGGGTGAAATTGTATAGATAGGGTATGCTTGGTTTTGGTTGAAATATATTATGTGGTCATATATGTGATTATGATTATTGATGCTTTGATGGTATGATGCATGAGAGATATGCATGTTGTGATATATGCCTGATGAATGATTAAGGTTGATTTGTGGGTGAAACCATGTGATGGTGAGTATGATATTGATTATGTATAATGATGGTTGATTGGAAATGGTGTTGTTGGAAATTGGGATGAGGAAGGATGTATGACATATTAATGTGTTTGTAATTTAGCCAATTGTTTGAGATGGGTAAAATGGTTGTATGGCAGTTTTGTGAATTGTGGTAAAGTGTTAATGTGTTTGTTGAGGAGGCTTGATGTTGATTTTGGTATATTTTGATTGATTTTGAAAAGGGTTTAAATTGGCATGTTTTGGTTGATTTTGAAAAGGGATGAAATTGGTTTGTTTTGAAAATGGCACTTTGTGGTTTTATGTGAAAATATTATTTTTGGGCATAATTTGACGGGGCATAACTTAGACTCCGGATCCCCGTTTTATGCCAAACTTGTTTAGAAATGAAATTGGATTCGGGATGTTCATGCCGTTTGAAGAACGGGCGAAAAATGATTTGAAACGAAGAAGTTATGTCCGTCGGAAAATTGGGGGTTGAATCTGTGAATTCTGCAGCTTTTAATTTAGAAATATTTTTGGCAAAACGTGCATCCACGCGTAGGCGCGACCGACGCGTACGCGTCGTTTTCACTACCCACGCGTGCGCGTGGCTGACGCGTATGCGTTGGTGAGCTGCATCAGATGCCCAACCATTTTTCCGAGAGTTGTGTGAGAACTGTGCCAGTTTCGTGCGTGAGGCACAAACGCATCCACACGTACGCGTGACTGACGCGTAGGCGTCACTTGGCTATTTTTCCATCCGCGTGTTTGCGTGGGCGACACATACGCGTCGATGGACTTTGTGGCTTTCCATGCATACGCATGGGCGACGCGCGCGCGTGACCCGATTTTCATTCTAAAGTTGATTTTTTTAGTTTTCAAAACCAAATTTCCTACTTCTAAGCCTCTGATCTCACCCTTTTGTCTTAAGTCATTTTAATATGCCTAGCAATCAGAAAAGAGCTAAGGGATGTGGTAAGTTGTGAATGAAGAAAGGGGAAAATTTATGATCAATGATGATCAAAGATTATTATATGAGATACGGAGGATGGCGGTGGAAGTGCTTTATGAGCCATGAGCCAAAGGGTTGTATTTGTTAATAAATTGGCTGGTTCTGGATTGAACGATGAGCCGGATGGCTGAGTTTATTGCCGAGTTACGGCAGAGCCATTATTGATTATGGCTAAGTATAATTGCATATATGCGTATTGAATGAAATGTGAATGTTGCACATCTACTATCTGAGATACGAGTTTCCCTGGGTGAAAGCAGTGGCTAGCCACCACGTGCTCTAGGTGGAGACTCGATGCTCTGCTGACCCTATGTCGTAAGTGTGGCCGAACACTGTGAAAGTTTCGGATGAGTTTGCCCCCATGGATAAACACCAGTGTGGGTGTTGTATGATTATGTTTATGATCATGATGATGATCGAGAATAACTCGAGTTGGGGATGCACAACAGAGGGACAGTCCAATGGTTAGCTACCAGAACTTGTCGGGTTGGCTATATAACCGACAGATGATATCATCAGTCAAAGGGCAGGCATGCATCATTTTCATATGTTTGAATTGCTTGGGTTTGCCCATTTGCTTTGGATTGCTATATCATATATGCTATGTTACCTGATTATGTGTTACTTGTTCTACTTGTACTTTAATTGTGTATTATTTGCCTGCATTGCTTGTATTTGTACAACTGAGAGGTCCCTCATACTGGTGTCGGTGGACGCTGAGGGCGGTTCTTGAGGAGATGAATTAATAATGTGATCGAATGAGATAATTTGAGCTCCCTGGGTAGACGTAGTGAAGTGATTTCACTAGCTCCAGGTGAGGATATGATGTATTAATATAGAATTGTTGAGACAAAACAACTGGTGATGGTTTTGGTTATGATTCTGAGTCTGATTCGTGGGAGGGTCAGCGAGTTGGGAAACATGAGAAATATGAATTAGATTTAGTATCCTCTTATGACAATTGCCTATTCATGGATTAGCAAGAACCTAGGATGGATACTTGGTGAAAAAGAGTTTAGGATGCTTAGTGAGTTTTTATTGCAGTGCATTATATTTATTTGGCACTTTTACCGTACTGGGAACCCATGGGTTGGGGGTTCTCATTTCGTATATATCTCTTGTTTTTCAGATACATGTCCAGGTGCTCAGAAGTGAGCTGTGGTTCGTCTGAGAGACGGCGAAGATCTTTATATTCTCTACTTTATATTTTGTTTAGAATCTCTCCACCTTTATTTTGAAAAGATTATATTATGTATTGAACTCTTTTGAACTTGCCTATAGAGGCTCTTATGTTTCTTTTGGGAGAGATTAGGATATATTGTCATCTACTTTCATACTGTACCCTAGCTGGGCTAAACTTCGCGGGTCGCGACTAGTGGCTATTTACTTATGTTCTATATATCTATCTGTTATCTATCTCTTACTCTCCTTTATGCCTTTATCCGCATATCGCCTTCGACTTCATGGTTTATTTTTTTGTTGTAGAAACGTGAGTGAGATGTTTTCGCGATTTTAATTTTACTCTTTTCAGGCTTCTCGCTTAATACTCCTTTCAATTACACTTATAGTTATATATTAAAAATCTACCTGAGAGTCGTACCACCGTAATATCAATGACTTATGACTCGAGCATAAAGATTTGAATATTAGGGTGTTACATTCTTAAGATTACCAGCTTGTTAGCCGTGAACTTGGTTTTCCGATCTCTTTGAGAGTCTTTTTTTTATCTTTTCCACTTGACAAGGTCTTTTAATACTCAAAACAAACAGCAATGAGTCTCCTTTCGAGCTATTCAAGGTCGAAAGGTATTTTCTATTTTTGATGAGTGATGCGTGAGCATCTTTCCTATCTTTTCCTAGTGAATTTGCATATAAATTGTTGAGTTTAATAAAGAATTAATTATATTTTAGCCAATATGGATGCTACTTTGAGTCTTTTGCAATTTTGTTTATTTTAGGTAGCATTCGGCGAGATTTGATGGAGTTTCTGCAGCACAAGAATCAAAGGAGATGGCATCGAGGAGCGACGCGCACGCGTGACTGATGCGTGCGCGTGATTTAGAGCCTTCCATGGCGACGCGTACGCGTCAGCGACGCATACACGTGATTTGAAGATTTGTTCAGCGAGGCGTATGCGTGACCGACTCGTCCGCGTGACTTGCGAAAAAGACCATCGAGCGTACGCGTGACTGACGCGTACGCGTGACATGCGCCACGTGTAGAAAATGCAGAAAAATACTGGGGGCGATTTCTGGGCTGTTTTGACCCAATTTCCAGCCCAGAAAACACATATTAGAAGCTGCAGAATGGACAAAACAAGTGATCCCCATCCATCAACTGAAGACTTGTTAATTAATTCAAATTAAAATTCAAATCTTATTTTTAGGAAAAGATATTATTATTTTTAATTTTAATTTTTGAAATTAGATTTTTAAATTATTAGGATTAGATATAAAAGGGAGAAACTTTCTTTCCCTAGACAACATTATTCCATTCCAATTTACAATCCTAGTTTTCTTCTCTGAACCATGAGCAACTAATCCTTCATTGTTAAGGTTAGGAGCTCTGTCTATTTGTATGGATTGATTCATTTGCTCTTTTTAATTTTATTCATGTTTTGATTTATATTTCAATAATTGTTTTCGTTCTTTATTTTATGAATTTGGGTGGAACGGAAGTATGACCCATGTTCTAGTTGAGTTCTTGTATAACTTGGAAAAGCTCTATACTTGAACAACAGCTTGAAAACATATTATCCTGAAATTCTAATTGTTTGTATTTAACGGGATACGTAACATATAATCCCCTTATTTTTGGATAATTAGAATTCTTGTGGCATATAAACTGGAATTTGATCATCACCTTCTAATTGGAATTAATTGACCAAGGAATTAGCAGTTAATGAATTTTAGAGGAGACTAGGAATGTCTAAGGAATTAGGGTCTAGTCACATATAGTTTGCCATGAATTAAATCTTGCATGATTAAAATAGTTAGTAAGAAAAATCAATCCGGAAAATAGATAACTCTGAAACCTTAACTGTTTTCTCCATATTTTATTCCCAACTCATTGCTGCTTGTTTTCTGAAATTTTTAATTTACTGTTTAATGCTCTTTGAATACCAAAACACTCTTTTCTATTTGTCTAACTAAGCCAATCACTAAACCATTGTTGCTTAGTTCATCAATTCTCGTGGGATCAACCCTTACTCACGTAAGATATTACTTGGTACGACCCGGTGCACTTGCCGGTTAGTTTGTGGGTTATAAATTACCGCACCAAATTTTTGGCACCGTTGCCAGGAATTTGATAGTAATTAACAACTATTTGTTGTTTGATTGCTTAGATTAGATAATTTTTTTATTATATATATATATATTTTTTTATTTTTATTTTGCATTTATTTTTTTACGTTATTTTGTCTTTTTTTTCCTTTACGTTAATTTTTTTTTCCTTTACGTTATTTTTTTATTTTATTTCTCTTTTCTTTTTCATTTACTCCCCCGTCCCCTTTACGCCGTACCTTTTTTTTTCTTTTTTTTCTTCTTTTTTTTATTTATTTTATTTTTAATATTTAAAAAAATTCTTTTCTTCTTTCTTTCGTCTTTCATTCGTACCCCCTTCTCCCCTTTTTTCGTTTTCTTTCTTTTTTTCTTTTATTAAAAATAAAAATAAAATAAAAATAAAAATAAAAAATATTTTTATTTCTTTACACAGGTTACTTCACTGGAAATTCTCTACACTTTGACGTAGAGATTTTCATCTTTTCTTGTTTTCTGTTTGTTTATGCGTAGGAATAGAGACAAAGAACATCTCTTAGACTTTGATCCTGAACCTGAAAGGACTTTCAGGCGGCGTTTACAACAAGCAAGACTTTACAAGGCTGCAGAATCCACTATGGATCCGAATAATACTGATAATGTCAATGTGGCAAACCTGAATGGGAATGAGCATCAAAGGAGAGTACTTGGCTCTTACTCTGCTCCTAATGCACATCTTTATGGCAAAAGTATTGTGATGCCTCCTATAGCTGCGAACAACTTTGAGTTGAAGCCACAACTAGTCACCCTGGTGCAACAGAACTGCCAGTATCATGGTCTTCCCCACGAAGACCCAAATCAATTTATTTCTAATTTTCTGCAGATTTGTGATAATGTAAAGACAAATGGAGTAAACCCAAAGGTGTACAAGCTCATGCTCTTCCCGTTTGCCTGAGGGATGGAGCAAAGCTATGACTAGATTCCCGACCCAAGGAGAGTTTGGATACTTGGGACAAAGTTGTTACTGAGTTTCTTACTAAAATTTTCCCACCAAAGAAGCTGACTAAGCTTAGGGTGGAGGTTTAGAACTTCAGACAGAAGGATGGTGAAACTCTGTATGAAGCTTGAGAGAGATACAAGCTACTGACTAGGCAATGCCCTCTAGACATGTTCTCCAAATGGACACAACTAGACATCTTTTATGAAGGCTTGGGTGAAATGTCCAAGATGTGCTTAGATAATTCTGCAGGAAGTTCACTGCACAAGAAGAAGACACCAGAGGAGAGTATTGAGCTGATTGAATTGGTTGCAAGCAACTAATATTTATACTCATCTAACAGAAATCTTGTGAACTCTGAAACCCCTCAGAAGAGAGGCGTGCTGGAAGTAGAAATTGTTAATGCTCTTCTTGCTCAGAACAAGCTGATGTCTCAGCAAATAAATCTACTTAATCAACAGATGAGTGGCATGCAAGTCTCAGCTATCAACACCCAAAATCCACCACAGGAAGTCTCCTATGACATGGCAGGTAACTTTATGCAAAATGATAATTATGATTATGCTCAACCCTCTTCTGAACAGGTGAATTACATGGGGAGTAGTCATAGGAATCCCAACAATGATCCATATTCTAAGACATACAATCAAGGGTGGAGGAATCACCTAAATTTTGGATGGAGGGATCAATCTCAGAGACCTTAGAACTTCAACAATAGTTCTCAGGGCGATTTCCAACAGAACAATGATTTGGAAGCAATATTGACAGGTTTTAGACAAGAAACCAGAGCATCCATCAAGAACCTGGAGATTCAAATGGGTCAATTAGCCACAAAAGTTAATGAGATTAATCAGAGGACCACTAATAGCCTTTCAGGTAACATAATTCCAAATCCAAGAGAGGAATGCAAGGCTATCACCGTGATAAGTGGACAAGTGGCAAGTACGGAAGCACAAGTTATGCAGGAAACCAGAGCCTCATTAGAAACTTAGAGGTGCTAATGGGCCAACTGAGCAAGCAATTACTTGAGAGGTCTACAAGTACATTTAAAGGTGATACAGTGGTGAACCCAGGAGAAGATTGCAAGGTTATTCAATTGAGAAGTGGTAAAGTAGCTGGCTCTGAGACCAAGGCCAATGAAGAGTTAGTTGAAAAGGAAGTTCATTAACGCTTCGCTTAAGGGTTTTCTATTTATTCTTAAGTTTTCACAGAATATTATATATTAAATACGAGAAACCTAAACCACACCTTGGCTGATTTCTACGTATTACCCGAGACAACCCACTAGGCAAGATTTCCAAGCCCTTATACCAAAAATCCAACAACCAATACCAATTTCCAAGCCTCCAATTTCAACAAATATGGTTCAATTCTTATATATATATATATATATATATATATATATATATATATATATATATATATATATATATATATATATATATATATATATATATATATATATATATATATATATATATATACACCTAATACATAACATCACATATCCATATACAAAATTCAATACCTAAAACATGTAATCAAGGAATTGACTAGGGTTAATAATGCTTACCTTAGATGTGCCTCAATTTAGCAAAAGTCCACTAATCCCTCAAGCCAATTTGATCCTAAAATATCAAATTAACCAAAATCTCAACACCCCCAAAATTATAAAATTTCGGAGTTGAGAAGAGAGAATTGAAACTGAGAATGTGATTTTCTCACCTCGCAATGTCGGGCTTTGTAGAGCTCGTCACTGCGGCGTGACCGCAAACGATGCGACGATCGGAACTCGGAGCGAAAAGTTGTGTGGAATCAAAGATTGAGTGAGGGTTTTGAAATTGAAGTGTTCTTCCTCCTCTTGCTGGAATGTTTCAGCGTTCCTTGCATGTACGGGGAGGGAGAATGGGCTGTGCTTTCTTAATCGAGTGGGGTTGCTCAGTTCAACCTGTTCGGTCTGTTTGGCTCAATTTTGGGCCAAATTCTTTAAAATTAGTTCAAAATTTTTGTTTTAATTATCTCTATCTTATTTTACTATAAAATTTACATTTCTAATTTATTTTAATAAAATTTAATTTATTGGCTAATTAATCATTAATTTTACGGGGTTTACACAAGACTTATTCTAAATTCTGTCATGGTATCAAGAGCTTTAAGGTTCTAATTGATCCATGGCCCAACAATTCACCTTCCTCTTCAATCAACAATTCTCCCAACTCAGATCTCAATCAAATTATAGCATATACAAAATTGATAAATCAAAGATTTTTCACCCCAATTAGAGACAAATTAAAAAAAAATCAATTATAGAACGTGACAATAACAAGCTATTATAAAAATTTATAGTCATAGTTTATAAAATCTTCTTCCTAAGAAGACTCCAACTCGCTTTGCCACTGAAGAAGATAAACTAGCAAATAAAGAATTAGCTTCTTACAAGCAATGGAGACCGAAGGACTACAATTTGATCTCTTGGATGCTAGTATCTATAGATACATCTTTTCACAATAAAATAGCAGGATTATAATTTGCTTATCAGATTTGGAAGAAATTGAAGGTTATTCTAGTAAGTCAACATATTACAAGGTGAAGCAATTGAAATCTCAAATAAAACTCATCAAGAAACATAGTCTCTCCGCAACTAATTATGTGTTCAACATAAAAAAAATGTGGAGCAATCTTAGGAAGTTCTCTCACTCTTCAACAACAAATTGAAGCTTTACTTGAGGGTCTTAATGCTGAGTATCAAATACTTTTATTCAGAGTTAATTTTAAACCAGAATTGTACTCTTTATAATGAGGTAGAAACTCTAATTTTGCCACATGATGATTTGACTAAAAAATTTCAAACTCCAAGAAATCTTCTTCCACAAGCAAACTTGACTTAAGAAAATTCTAATCCACAACAAAATTCTAGTAGAGGATCAGCTGGTAGAAGAGGCAGGGGTGGCAGGTTTGATAGAGGTGGAAAGTTCTTCTTCTCATCATCAAGACCACAATGTCAAGTGTATGGCCGAACTAGACACACATTACTTAGCATTATTTTTACAGATTTAATCAAGAAATACCACCACCTTCTCAATCCTCCTCTCAAGGGTTCAAGCCAAATTCTTCTTTTAATTCAACCACTGCCTCACAAATTTTTACATCTTCCTCCACACCATGTAACACCCAACCACACAGAGCTTTACGCTTAAGCCGTAAAATAGAGATTGTGAGGTATTACGACCTCTAAAATAAAATATATACATAGATATAGTTGAAAGAATGCGTAACTAGAAGCCTTGAAGAAAAGGTCAAACAAAAACCATAAAATGAAAACCACATCGCTCACAAAAATGGATAGCCAGATAAAAAGAAAGGATAATGCATTGATGCGTGAGCATCTTTCCTATCTTTTCCTAGTGAATTTGTATTCAATTTGTTGAGTTTAATCAAGAATTAATTATATTTTAGCCACTATGTATGCTACTTTGAGTCGTGTGCAATTTTGTTTATTTTAGGTAGCATTCGGCTGGATTTGATGGAGTTTTCGCAGAAAAAGAGAAGAAGGCAAATGATGCTATCAACCCTGACCTCTCTGCACTCAAACCTGAATCACTCGAGTTACAGAGATTCGATTGACGTGATTTCAGCGGCATTGAAAAGCTAACTTTCAGAACTTTCTAACGATATATAATAGTATATACTTATTTTCCAGCTGTACGGTCAAGGAAGCGCCTAACTTGGAATTTCTCAAGTTAGGCGCCAAAACCACAAATTCTTCAAAAGCACATGATTACAGGCGCCCGTTAAAAAGGGAGCAGTGGTCCCCCTTCCATCTACTTGATGCTGCACGATTGTTTTTTATTTAGTTTTGATTAAATCTTTTATTTTAATTACAAATAGGAAAAGATATTATTTAGTTTTAGAAAATATATTTTACATTAATTAGGATTAGATATAAAAGGAATATTCTCCTCTATTACCTCATTCCGCAATTTACAATTTACCTGAATCCTAGTTTTTCTCTCTAAACCATGAGCAACTAAACCTCCACTGTTAAGGTTAGGAGCTCTGTCTATTTTATGGATTGATACTATTATTTTTCTATTTTATGTACTGATTTATAATTCAAGAATTGTTTTCGTTCTTTATTTTATGAATCTGGGTGGAACGGAAGTATGACCTTGGTTCTAATTAAGTTCTTGTATAACTTGGAAAAGTTCTTTACTTGAACAACAGCTTGAAAACATATTCTCCTAAATTTCTAATTATCTGGACTTAACGGGATGCGTGACATATAATCCTCTTATATTTGGGTAATTAGGATTTCTGTGGCATATAAACTAGAATTGAACTTTACCCTCTAATTGGAATTAAGTGACCAAAAAATTGGCGGTTGATGAATTTTAGAGGAGACTAAAAAGGTCTAAGGAATTAGGGTTTAGTCACATATAGTTTGTCATGAATTAAATCTTGCATGATTAAAATAGTTAGTAAGAAAAGTCAATCCGGAAGATAGATATCTTTGAAGCCTTAACTATTTTCTCCATATATTTTATAACCCGTTTATTGTTTGCTTTTTAATATTTTGAATTTACTGTTTATGCTTTTGAACCTTCAAACACCATTTTCTATTTGTCTAACTAAGTAAATCACTTAACCATTGTTGCTTAATCCATCAATCCTCGTGGGATCGACCCTCATTCACTTGAGGTACTACTTGGTATGACCCAGTGCACTTGTCGGTTAGTTTGTGGTTATAAATTCTGCACCATGCATATATACATAAAGAGTAGAATGCCAAGAAAATATAGAATATCATGCTTCAGAATCGACCTGCAAAATCAATGCCGAGCAGAGTGTATATATATATATATATAAACCCAAAATATCCCAAAACAGAAAATTGACAACTTGTTTTTCCAAGTCATCTTTAAGAGGGACAAACTTAAATATATATAGAAGATAATCTATATACATATATACATAGCTTAAGTACAAAATATAACATCTTAACTAAAACTTTGCTTGCTCAGGAGATCTCTAGACGCTCAGCAAGATGACTCTCAACCTGCATCTGAAAAATAACAATATATGTAATGAATGAGAACCGGAGGTTCTCAGCATGGTAAAGCTACCAACGTAGGTAATATATAAGGCTGAGAAAAGCCAGAGACAATCCTAAGACTCCGACACTTAGAATTATATTAAACCAGAAATTAGGTAAACTATCTAAAGTATTCAGGTTCTAACCCTAACTTTAACCTAATACTCCACTTTCTGTCTCCTCCAACCCTCCGAATTACTGGTAGAACTATCCTCGTCATGCCTCCGCCAAACAAGGGTCTCTTAGTTGCAAAGACATACAAGACAAACAAATAAAACATAAATAGAATGCAATTACAGAAAGTAGAACAAGTAGCAGATAAGCATGACTAAATAATTAGGCAAACTAAATAATGCACACTTAAGCAAAACAGACAAATACACATCATGTATGCCTACCCTATAACTAATGAGTCTCATCAATTGGTTATATAGCCAAACTCGACATGTCCGGTAGCTAACCCTGGACAATCCCTGCGTACATGCATCCCTAAGAGTCTATGCATATAATCACAATCATTCATTTATCATCTTGTTGGGGGAAGTTTTGGAGAGTTAAAGTGCCCAACCACATCTTGTGATGTAGGGTCAACAGAGTATCGAGTCTCAACCTGTAGCAAGTGGTGGCAAGCCACTACGTCTACCCAAAAAAACTCGTATCTCAGATAATAAAAGTGCAAATACCATTAATCATTCAATATCAATCAATCATTATCAATATAGTCTTCATTCATTTCATATTCAGCATATCCGCACTTCTTAAACATAAATCATCATTTCATAATCTTCTTTCGTTACTAAGTTACTTCCCTCTTTAGGTTCACCTCTCTTCATATAATTAGAAACTAAATATTTTCCATATGATTACTTCCTAAAAAGCGTTGACTGCACTTTCCATGTCTTAAAATTTATAATCCTATTAAGTTTGACTCTAAACCACATCATATAAGGTTACTAGTGTCTAACTTTAGCTAGAAAAATTGTAATTATTAGACATACGTTGTTTAATTTGATGTTTCAAGATTTTTTTTATATTAAATTATTTCTTGTCAAACCTTCTTTCTATTCTAAATGCTACCAAAAATGTGCTCAGTACCGTTAAATTTACCATCAAATTTTTCTATAGACATTATCGTTGGATTTTGCTATGAATTTTTCAATAATAGGAAGAAAAACTTTGTTTCTTGAAAATATTACTGAAGGTTTTATAGGCCTTAAGAAAGGGAGGTTTGAATCAAGACACTCTTTTAAACTTGAAGCATGTAATAGAGCATGCAGAAGATTTTTTTAGTTTAGTCTCTTGCAACAACAGAAGATAAATGAGAAATGAAGAAAGAGTAAAGAGAACGACACTAGCATGTATCCTAGTTCAACCTCGAAGTTGAATGAGGTCTACGTCCAGTCTCCACTACAATAATGGTGAAATTTCATTATATCCAATTCAAGATTACAATCACCAATACCTAAACCAAGATCAAGACAAAGACAAAACGAACCAAGCCGGTTCTGCTCTATGACAAACGAAGCAACGATTTTGTATTTCACAAATCAACACCAAGACCAAACCAAATTTTCAAAACTAAACAAAAACCAAGACAAACTAAATATGAAACAATGTGATCTTTTCTTCCTAGTTTATGACTATTCACTCCTAGACTTTTTCAAATAATCTCTCAATGAATCATAAACCTTTTCTCTTTATACTAGGAAGGTTCAAACAAAACTGAATATTAAGGTGAAGAAGAAGACACTCAACGTGCTGTCTTGTTTTTGAATATTTCTCCTTAAGTGCCTTGAAACCTGATTCTTCTTCTTACATCATAAACCTGGCTTTTTGCTAGCCATAGTAACAAATCAATCTTTATAAAAGTTTGATACTTTCCTTTTTTTGGGTAACAACACAAGTTTTTATATTTCTATTAGAATATATTAAGATCAATTAGCATTTATTAGAACTATTTAGTATATCTGAATATTTATTATATAGAATATTACGTCTTTATTATTTTGATTCTCTTAACACCTATAAATACCCTTCTATATTGTATCATTCTAAACAACTTAAATATACTCAATAATACACAAAATTCTTTCTACAGTTTAATCTCTTATTTCTAACAATATCCTTCATATCTTGCCATTGATAATTGATTATTTTCAAACATAATCAAATCAATGCTTTATTATTCACAGTAGTTATTTGTTGTCCAATCTCTCTCATAATTGTCATGATTATTTGCTTTCTTATTTGGCAACATTAATCTGTTTCATATTTTGATCTTAATGGTTGATTCTTTTTAAATCAAATCCAATCATCATGCATGTTAATACCAAACCTAAAATTTTATAATAGAAATAACCACACCATAAATTGAAATCAATTTTTAATTAATCAACCAAATATTTGTTATCATAATAAATAATAAAATCTTTTTTTAAACTCAACAGTTACTACCAAATTTGGTTTTTTGTTAGAAAATCCAATAGTAACTAATGGGATCAAATGTTGCATTTCATTTAACGAAAATAATTTACTGCCAAAAAATCTTACATTTAAACTAGGAATTTATTCCTCTCATACCTCCTTCTCTCCTCACTTCTGCAACTCTCAATTTTCAAAATCTCTCATCCCTCCACTCTTTTTAGCCACCACCATCCACCTAAGATGCTACTTTGTTACACCATTGTCACCCCTTCACTATGGTCATCATCGTTATTAAAGAGCGTTCCTCGAGAATACCTCACTATCTTTAATGCGATACACTGTTGCTGCCCGTCTCTTTGCTGAGTTGTTGTTGCCACTACTATTTATCTCCGTCAGTCATGTCATCTCCCTTTCTTCTTAATTCATGTATGCCTATTTCCTTTTCTTCTTTTTTTTCCTCCACCTCTAACACTCTATTTTATCACCAGTTATTAGTACCACCACCACCACAAGTCCACGATTACTGCACTAGTCTCCTCTCCCATTACTGTGCCGCCATCGTCTCTTTTAGCTAAGTGATCTTATTTTTATTTTTATTTTTAGATTTATGATATTTTTATTTATGTAGTTAAGTTATTAAATTTTAGTATATATTTGTAATCGGCGTTTTTTCTTTTTTCTTTTTTTTAGTGAAAACTCATTTCTCTCATACTACTCTTAGTATTCCTTTGATCTCATCAGCACATGCATCGTCTTCTTCTAATAATAAATTAATAATGCTAACTCTAATGCTAGTACTACTACTCTTCGAATTCTGCTAGTATTAATTATATTCTACTCTGTTTCTTCGTCATATAATTTGTAATGATAATTCTTCAGCTAATACCACTAACATCTCTGCTTCAGTAGCCACTATTACTTCTTATACACCTTCAATTCCATCTAATTGGAATTAAATCATTAACCTAATTCGGAGGGTTGTTTATAGTTGAGTTATTAAGCTACGATTATATTTAAGAGTAATTCGACCATAATTACATTATATTAGAAAAAGTAGAAATTTAAATAGTTATTTTTAGAGTTTAAGTCATTAGGTGAAGTTGAATTCTAACACCTATTTTGATCCATTGTTTCTTATCTTTTATACTACTATCATTTTTCACTTTTTTACTTCGCAATTAATCATCTAAGTAGTTTGAATAGTGATAAACTCAAGCTTGAATTAATTCTCGAGAGAACAACTCTTTTACTCATTTTTTTTTATTCTTGAGACTTTGTCCACTTTGTCAAAACTAAATTATACAAATTCAGCAACAAAACAATCCAATATAACATATATATATATATATATATATATATATATATATATATATATATATATAAACATCAAAATAAATCAAAATCTTGTATTTAAACATATTTATATGTATTTTATATATTTTATAGTAAAATAACTAAAACTTTTACTATAAAATAATTAAAATATTTTTATAATAAAATAATCATTTTTTTTTCTCAAATGTTGCCTAATTTAATCACTGATATATGAACTTATCCATCAATATATTTGTCAATTTTTTTTTAGAAATATGTAAACCAGTATTCAAAGAAATATGTGATAGTATACCACATGTTTCTTGTAATGACTTCGATATATATCCAAATTGATGACTTGTAAGTCATTTATTAGGAACAAATGCATAGTTTTTCTCAATAGACATGCAAATAATTTCTCAAGTAGATATTTATTTGAAACCAAATAAAATTCTAGAGATGGGACCTAAGGGAGTAAGAAAATAAAATTGGAGCTCCTATCCCAACAAAACGTTAGTTATCATAAATGTAGTTTAAAGTCGATCGTTATTTAAGACCAAGTTGTCCTTATCAACCTATCCTTTCCTTCATAATCTATATCTATACCTATAACACGATTTTAGTCATTAAAGTATAGATTAAATTTTTTTATTTTTAATTTTTTAAATACAAAATCATCATTAAGATTTAACTTAATTTTAAAATTATTTTTTAAATTAAAATATCTTTATCTCCATCTCTTCTTTATCATTCACTAGTACGTTCTTCTCCATTCTTCAAATTTTTTTGTTTCTCTCTCGTAACTAACCTCTTCCACCAGATCTTCATTGTCCTCGTCCTCCTCATCGCTTTCTTTGCCATCATCGCTCTTGTCTATTCACCACCTCTTTTGATTTTTCCTCTATTTTACTGTCACTCTCATCCTTACTCTCAATCTGCTGCTGATGCTATCCTACTTCCAGCCTCGAGCCCTCGCACCTCCCTCAAGCTCGCATCCTCGCTCCCTAGCTCGCTTTTGTGTTGCATCGTGTCCAGCCACTCGCTGAGTCGCTCTCTCTCTCTCTTCACACACCCATCAGTCTGTCAATACGCTTTCACATCACTTCGTCTCTCCTTCATTTGTCTTGCCGTCCATTTTTCCTCTCAGCCACTGCATCATCGACGGCCTTTTCAGGTCTCTTCTTAGTGGTGGTAGCGGCGATTTTGAATTTTTTCTATCTTCTCAAATCTCTTTTCCGCATGGTGTGTTGTTGTTTTTGTTGAAGTTGAAAGAATTTTTTTCTTTTTTTGCTTCAGAAAAGAAAATATGAATATTGTATTGTTGTTGTTGAATTTGAAAGATTAGGAAAAGATGTTGTTGTTATTCTTAAATTTGAATATTATGTTGTTGTTTATAATGGATGTAATGAATATTTCTGCAATTTGGATGGTGCGGCGGAAGTGGCGGTGGAAGCGGAGGCAAAAATGGATCGTGAATAACTTCTTCTTCTTCTTTCCACCTCCTCCTTCTTCTTCTTATTTCCTTCCTCTTTTGCAAGAGAAGAAACACTCTCTTTTTCTTTTTCTTTTTATAATTTTTTAGTAGGAAGAATTTGGTTCAAAAAATTTTAAAATTTAAGTAAAAAAGACAATTTTAAAACCAAGTTAAATCTTAAGGACGATTTTGTATGAAAAAAAAGTTGGAAATAAAAAAAAATGTTTACCTATACCTTAAGAACCAAAATCATACTTAACCGTAAAAAAATTTACAATAACTATGTGTTAGAGATATAACTATTAATGTTACTTTCTTCCATCAGCTTAAACTTTTTGGATGAATGGTTTTATAACATGATATCAGAATTCTATGTCTGAAAGATCTTTGTAAACTCCAAAAATAAAAGAGAAAAAAAGGGCAACACTATTCACATAATTTTCTTTAACAAAATATCTTTATTATTATTATTATTATTATTATTATTATTATTATTATTATTATTATATTATTATTATTATTATTATTATTATTATTATTATTCTAAACATTTGAAGTCAAAATCTAAAAAAAGTGTTTATCTATTTTTATTATTATTTACATAAGGAAAAGGATAGATTAATAAACAAATATGTTATATACAGTTATATAATAGTAGTCGTATAGGGAGAGACACTACAACAAAACAGTATTTTGGCGACCGTTTTTTTTAATGCTTGGCGACGGTTTTAACTGTCACTAAATGGTTTTGCGACGGTTAAAAAAAGTGTCACAGATTTGAGCGTCGCTAGCTGGCATAGTGACGGTTTTGGACCACCGTTGGTAAAGAGTGTCGCTAAACTGTTTGTGACAGTTTTTGAAGTATAAAACCGTCACTAATTTGTAACACTTGTAAAAGTATTTTTTATGCTGTATTTTGTAACATTTTAAAACTGTCGTTAAATTACTAATTTTTGTGACAATTTTTCCTTATATTTTATGACTATTTTAAACTGTCACTAAGTTACTAGTTCTCCTGACAGTTTTTAAGTATATTTAGTGACTATTTAAACCATCACAATATTTTTAGTGATGGTTTTTTTATTTAAAACCGTCACTAAATTACTAATTCCTGTGAAAAAGTTATTCTGTATTTAGTGGCTGTTTTAAACCGTCATAATCTCTCCAACATTAATGCTTTCTTTTACTAATTATTGCAAAAAATATTTCTATTATAAATAATAGTTTATTTGTCTACCAATAAAATAATAAATGGCATTATATTTCAACAAATTTAAACTCAATCTCACAAAATTTACAAAAATAGAAACAACATAATTAGCTATTGCCAAACAGTCATAATATTTCAAAAGTTGAATTCTATATGTTTTACATAGTCATAATCGATAAAATCTAATAATATATTGGAGGTCTTAAAATCTCTATATATAACTTGCTTTCTGAAGTGTGCAAAAAACCCAAGCCTCTAGCAGCATCAATAGCTATTTTGAGACGAGTGTTCCAAAAAATTGGTTCTATATTAGAGTTTCCTGGGAAAGAAACAAAGGAAAAGAATAATGGAGTTAAAATCAAATTCTGCATTCCAAAAAAAAAATTATAATTATTTATTAATTATTGATAGATTAATTATCATTCTTGTAATTATTGATAGATTAATTATTTTCCTCATGTGTATCATTTTTCTTTGCTTTATCACGAGTAATTTCAGCTACAGTATCCAACACAGCGAACAAAACAAGACCAGATCATAAAAACTGATAAAGTATAAAGAAAATAACTTAAGAATAATCCTAATAGAAAGAGCAGCTCAAGCAGAAATTTAACTATGAAAATAATCCAAGAGCAAGAAGTAGTAGTTATCAGCAAAAGATTAAATATTTGGGGGCTTCATCAACAACTAAACTATGCTTGGGTATGTATACAGTAAGAGTTGTAACAGTGAGAAAAATGCCAAAAGGCTACTTAATCTTTGAAGGGAAAAATGCCAAAATGCCAAACCTAAGAAACAAATTGGATAGAAAGAAGCAAAGCAATTTAGCTACACAGAAAGTAGTAGAACTGAGTGTGAGACTAAATAATATAAATATAGATTGCAATAACAAAGTGTATGAGATGAAATTTGATTAATACTTACCAGGTGATGTGTTGATTTTGATTTTGGTTTTGATTAAAGAAGTTGGAGGAAATCGAGGCAAGAAGGTGGAAGGTGATATGATTCCCACGTGTGCACCCATCATTGCTTCTTCACTTCTCAACACGCCCATCACTAACTCCTTACCTTGCTTCCTCTTACTACTACTACTTTTTCTTTTTTTTTTTCCATCTATGTTAACAATAATAACTGTTTTTTTTGGTCACGTGTTATGAATTTATATATCTTTATGCAGTTTTCTTGCCACCATATCTGGATTCTCTTTCAATACTTCGGTAAACGAATTTAATTTTGATATACTATAAAATATTTTATATTCTTATTCGATTACTTTTATTGTATAGATAATTTATTAAGTAAAAGAATATAAAAATAAAAAAGTTTCTAAATGTACTTGAAATATAGAGATTACTCTGTACTGATTAATATCTATGAGATCATCTTCGTTTATATTAGAATGATGGTTTTTACAAAATACATATAGCAACCACCTTTGATATGCAGCACATTACATATGGAACTAGGATTATCTTCTCACGCACTCAATTAGAACTAGGATCCTAACTAGGCATAAAATTCAATTCACAAAGAAAAATATACTCACCTGTGATTTAGAGTATGATGCCGATGAAATGTCAAAACCAAGCCCATCATCAAACTGGGAGGAGAAGAAGACACAGTTACAAGTTATGCTTGCTGGCTACATATGGCAAATAAGTGGATTTTAATTGGAAAAAGAATGAAATTTGAATTGGAAAGCAACATATAAACCTTACTCAATCTTGTCAAGAGGTACTGAATGAAAGAGTATTTTGCCTCAGATTAAGAGAAACAAACTCATTCCCAGAATTTCGACAAGATGTGAAAATAGAGTAATAATACAGTATCTCAACATTCCTCCAAAACTTCCTCATAAATATGATTGAAATCTTAAAAGACAACACATTTTTGCCATGTGTAGTGATTAGGAGGATCTATTAAGAAGATAAATAAATTCTCATAAAAGTAATGAAGAAAGAATGCTATTCTTACTAACCATTTTTCTAGAAGAGGAGACACCACCTTGTAACTTAGGAATGCCATCAATTTGCTCAACATAGTAGGCATTAGTTTCGATACCTCAAATGATAGCAACAGCAACATCATTGTCCCATATTCTGCTCCAGCTAATGTTGCCATAGCATCACTCACCTATATATTAGGAAATAGGCATTTACTTCAACCATATTACCATTGCATTGATTCAAGCATTTACAATTTTACAATAATTATTAAGAGAAGAAATAAGAAATATAGCATTCAAAGAAATCTAGTTGAAGCATTTCATCGAACATGTTGAGTGCTAGTAAAATTAAAAAGAAATAAGAGATTTCAAAGTAAAAACTGCAAATATATATAGTATTAATTCTGCATCAATGTAAAAGAAGAATAGCATGCTTAGGAAAGCAACAATGACCATTATCTATTGCGCGCAAAAAATGTACGTGGTTGCCATAGTGTGCATGTATAGGCAAAAGTAAGAAGAAATGAAGAAACTAAATAATGGATGCTATTGTCTACAATTCAATATTTGAGGGAAAAATAAGTCATTATCATCAAAAAGCACAATCACGGGGGGAAAAAAATTTTGCAGCTAAAACACCCATGAAAAGGCAGCAACCAAACTTAACATCTACAAAACTGCAATTCTGATAACAGATTATTGACTTGATATCATATTTTAATACCAAAGAAAACACAAGATCCACTAGCGGACAACCATAATAAATCATAATAGTTAAACTTCAATCAAATTGCAATCAAGTAAATTAACATTGTCTACCTCCCAGTCAAGGACTGTATCCCCGAGTCTTGCTCCATATTTTTCATCTGAACAGAATCGTGATGTCTCCTTTAAACCAATAGTTTCTACCTCAAAGTCGAAAGTACCTTAAGATGTTTAAATCAGATGATTAGATATGATAATTTTAAATCATGTATTTAAAAATAAGAATTTGTAGTTGACTGATATAAATCATCCAAAAAGCAAACCAAGAAGAAAATCATAATTAAAAACATACTCACTTGGAGGTTATGTTGCTTCTGCTTAACAGGAGAAAGCTGAAAATTCTTTATAAGAAATGAGTGCATTGCAAATGATAGCAGCATCTGACTTAATTTTTAATAGCTTTGTCCAACAATATCAATTATCATATAGTACTTTATGACTCTTCAGTAGAAAAACCTACATTTAACATAAAATTTTGGGTTTGATTTCAAATTCAACATATAGTGTAGGAACATGTTTCCCTTTGGCAATCTCAGGTTCAAAACAAATCCAAGTAACTAGGCTAGGAATTAGGATAAATCATGGGAATAAAAACTTAATTTCATCAGAGAATAAGCATTTGCAAGATTCAAAATAATTACCTAAAGTGTCCAAATTCTCTTAGGACCTCTAAAATCAGGTATACAACAAGAAGTTGATATTCCTGCACTCGTAAAGAGCATTGTGCTTACTCTACAAGTAGAAGAATGAATATCAAATTAAAAAAGAATATCACATAAATATAAAAAGAAGAAGAGGAAAATATTTTATGTAAATATTAACAAGTAGCTCACTCTGCACACATACATATGGGACAAACCTAAGCAAATTCGGTTGAAGCATTTCATCAAACATGTTGAGTGCTAATAAAGTTAAAAGGAAATAAGAGAGTGTAAAGAAAAAAACAGCAAAGAGAACTTGAGGATATAATCAATATAATAAATTATAGCAAAATATAATGCTAACAATAAACAATTGCAATAACTTCATCACAACAAACCTAAGTAACAATAAAGAAATTGCAGGAAAAAATATACAGTAGAAGAACAATCAAATACTCACTACTGGTGTTCAATATTATGGTTGAAAGAGAAGAAATGGTTACTGAAAAGAGGGGATTAGGGTTCGCACTCACAAAAGAGGGAAAGAGAAGGGACAGCGTGGGGACAGAGACGGTGAATTCGAATCGTGATGGTGATGAACGGAGAACGGCAAACTCGAAACGCGACGGTGATGAGCAGCGAACGGAAAACTCCAATCGCGATAGGGGAACAATAAACAATGAACTTGAAGCGCGACGGTGAACGGTGAACTCGAACCGCCATGTGAGAACAGCGAACGGCGGACTCGAACTACGACCTGGACTCAGAACGGCGAATGGTTGTTACTTTCTCATCTCTTCTCCTCTCATCTCCCTGACTGTAGCGTGGACGAATTTTTGTATAAATGAGACTCTACTACAGTGACGGTTAAAAAATTATAAGTATAAATGTCACTATATTAACGAATAGAGACCCTTAAATTAAGGGTCACAGATCAAGTGTAACTATACGTTAAATTTGGTGTAGTGAGATAGAAGTAATTAAGAAGCTAAGAACTAAGAAACATGTGTGAGGAAATATTCCTTGTCTACAATTAACGAATAAAATAGTAATTGGCATTCAAATTGGGAGTAGTGTCACCAAAAAAAAAAAAAAAAAAAAAACGTAGTAGTAGTAGAGAGTTGACAAAATAAATCAAGTGGGGAAAGTTGCTTAACACAGCACGCAAACCCTAATTACCATTTCATACGGTTCATGTACTTCCATACTACGTCACTACGCTCTCATTTCTAATAATTTCTTCTCCATTCCGTCCCATCCGTACGTCCTTTTTTTCATTCACCTTAGTCTTTCACGTCCACCCCCGCCCTTGTTTTTATAACAACAATATCATATGACCGCCAATTTTATTTTTTAATATTTGATTAATAAATATATTTTTATACTAATTTTTAAATTTAAAATTTAAATTCTAAATCTTGATTAAAATTAATAAAAAAGGATTAGTCGTCTTTAGTATTTTTCTTTTTATAATATATTATAAAAAATAACTAGAAGTTCCAATTCATTCTCTTAGTTATCTTTTTAATTTTAAATAAAAAATTTTAAATTTTTTATTATTTTAATGTTTTTAAAAAAATATATATTTGTATATTTTTTATTCTTTTAAATATTATAAAAAATCATTAAAAAGATGAATTAGATCTCAGTCAATAGTCTTATTCATAAATAGATGGAATAATTATTATATTTGTAAACCATAGCTAAGACTTAACATATTAAAATTAAAACATGATAATATAAATAAAAATTGATAGAATATACAAAACTTTTAATGAACATTAGAAAATAATACTTTTATTTTCTGTTTTAAAATAATAACTGTTTTGGAGTTTAGTATATATATTGATAATCCAAGATATTTTCAAGAAAATGATATTTAAATATATAAAAAAAATGAAAGGCTATCATCATCAATTGAATTGCAAACTTTAATGTAATAGGATAAACTTTTTTTTTGTTAAAATAACATTTCCCCTATTTATATATGGAAGCACACACTACTGTCTCATTATCATCATCAATTCATCTCCAACAGCTCCCCTTCCTTCTCTCTCTTCTCTCTCTCTCTCTCAAAATCTTTGCAATCAAACTCCGTGTTTTTCAGGGTGGGTTGTGTATTGCATAGTAAATTGAAATTTCTAAGTATGATGTACGAACACACACATAATCATCTGGTTCATCATCAGCAACCAGTAACGATGACTATGGATACCATGAAGATGGATATGATAAGAAGGAATAAGAGGGAGAGGAACAAAGAATCCAACAACAACAACAACAACAACAACAACAACAACAACAACAACAACAAGCTTCGCACCGTTGACTTGAGTTGCATGTCGTTGGAGTCTCTCCCTATTCCTTCTCTTGATTTAGCTACCATTTCCAAGTTGGACCTTTCCAACAACAATCTCCAGGTTCGTATTTAGAAATTTATTGCAATACAAAATATTCTTTTCTTGAAAGATTACCTTTTTTTTTCTTTTTACTTTTTTATTCATTAAAAATAATATATTTAGACAAAAATTAATAAATTCATAAAATATAAAGTAAAGTTAATTTGAGAAAGAGAGATATATATACCATGGAAGATTCTTTTTATTTATGAATTATTTCTTATTTTGTGTATAGAATATTCCGGAGTCGTTAACGGCGAGACTACTGAACTTGACGGTGTTGGACGTGCACTCGAACCAGCTAAGGTCCCTCCCAAATTCAATTGGTTGCCTCTCTAAGCTTAAGATTTTGAATGTCTCTGCCAACTTCATCCAATCCCTTCCTCAAACTATTGAAAATTGCAGGTAACTATATATATTATATATCTAATTTTAGATATAACTTAAAGTAATTAAATAATAATAATAATAATAACAATAAAAACATTAGGATGAACATTGCACGCATACATCATTATCAACTTATCAATTTATTAGCTACATATATACTACCCTTTTTAAATTAAATCACTTGATATAGTTGCTTCCTTTTAATGTATAGATAATACACCAAATGTTTCGCTGCTAATAATTAATTTTAGCGGCGGTGTTTTTCTCTTTTGTTATATGTAACAGTATAAAAAAAATTATACTATTAGATTGTGCTTTATATAATTAATTTTATGTGATATAGTCTTCAGCATATTAATTAGAAGAAGAATTTTCTACGCACTGTTTAATAATTGATGGATAAAATTTGAATGAAAAAGTATAGATAAATAATTTTTAATCAGTCAACTTTAAATAATTATAATTAATATTTATTAATTTTATATATTTTAAAAAATAAAATTTAAATAATTACTAATTAATGATAATTTAAAAAATTAAAATTGTTAATTAATGATAAGTTGACTGGTTAAGTATTAGGTGATTATAATTAATAATGTGTCTTCTACCTATATACGTCGATACGCATGTATCTACCTCAAACTTGTCGTTTGTTATTCTTATTCCTTAATTTTCTTTTGTCATGATGATAAGCGCAATGTTATAGAACTATTTAGAGGTGTATATGGTCCCCCGAAAATTTGGTCTGGCTTTGAATACTTTAAGGGTTAATTTAGTGTAATTTTATTGGGTCTAAGGTTGGGTAAAGGTCTTAAAAATAAATCTAGTCATTATTTTGGGTCGAATTTGCGTCACTCGAATTCGGTCTGATGATCCGGTCATCATACACAATTAATATTTTGTGTTATTAGTGATGGATGATGGTTATTCTTATGTCGAATTTAAATATTGTAAACCTTAATATTTTGTGTTATTAGTCATTATAAGATTAGAAGTTAATGTTTTATGTTTAAAATGCATAAGACTTTAGACTAATGCATCATATTGTATTATTTGTATTGATTTAAATATTTGGTGTTATTAAAAAATATTAGTATTAATTATAGTTATGCTTTAATTTTAGATAAGGGTTGGTTCTTGTTATATATTTTTAAGTGAATTTTACTATGTGAATTGTGAAATAATGGTTGGAGATTATGTGATTTTTACATGCTAAAGACCTGGTTTTTACCCGATTTTCATCCGGCCCGAAAGTGCGTAGGTTTTATCGGGTTTAAGATCAAATTATGGTCTAAAAATTAAACCCGATCTATATTTCGAATCGAATCTAAATTAAGTCAAACTTAGTGTGACCCGACTTATGTATACCGTTAAAACTATTTATTATAAAAATTTAAATTAATAAAATAAATATACGTAAATAATTATATATTTAATACAGTTTTCGCTCTTAGTTTTTCTTTTAATTTTGTACAATCATATATTTTCTGTTTTATACTGAACCATTTTTTGAAAGGATAGAAAAGATCAAATTTTAAATTTTTTTATGACCTAAAATGTATCCTAAAATATACTCATTACTACGTACACTTATCCTCTTGTGTCTTTATAATCTTAATATTAGTAAATCATTGTAGAGTTTTCTATTGACTATTTATTGAAGCAAACCCACCTAATAAATCAATAATTAAGTCTATATTCTCTTTGTTTCCTGTTTGTCAATTAATTATGTAATCATATATGGTTACCCTATGATCTCTGAAAATATCTTAAAGTAATATCGAAACTAAGCATATACTTTTGCTATATATGATTCTGCCAACTCATATCTTATGAAATTGCATATCAAAAGTTCGTTTTCAACGTTACCATCATTAAACTAATTTTGAAGAATAGAAAACAGAAAATAAAGATCAGACATGATGAAATGAACCTCGTGGGCTGCTATCAGCCGATAACAAATTGTGCTTTATGAGTAACAATTTTATGTTATTTTTTTAAGGTAAAGAAAATATATATCTTCGTTTTTCTCTAGATGTATAGCTATAGTTGACTTTTTATAAAATAAAATGGAAGGTGGACGGCACCTGGCTAAAATAAATTCAGTTGAAAATTTATTTTAGAAAAGGAAAAAAAAGTTGTAGTTGTTTATAAGTCCGTGACACTTTGAACGGGAAATCGTACATAGGGTTACGTACCAAGAGATTGACCGAGGAAATTTCGATTAACAAAGAATTTCAATTTTCAATCTTTCACACTGTTCAAAAGCCACAGATAATAATTTATACTTTAGATGAAAACAACAACAATATAAAAATTTTCTAAATATAATGTCCTGTTATTAGCCTCACTTATCCATTAATCAATCCTAGTAGTTCTTACGTCACAAAATCTAAAACCGGAGATTGCTTTCAATTTATTCAAAACAAAACATAAGCGTAGCTTAATTATTAACGTGTATGCATATGGCTTTGAATTTTGACCCAGCAGAGGCATAGAAGAACTGAATGCTAACTTCAACAAGTTAAGCAAGTTGCCGGATACAATAGGGTTTGAGCTGATAAACCTCCAGAAGCTCTCCGTCAACTCCAACCAGCTTGTGTTCCTTCCAAGCTCCACCTCTCACCTTATGGCTCTCAAGGTCCTCGACGCGCGCCTTAACTGCTTAAGGTCTCTGCCCGAAGACCTTGAGAACCTAGTCAACCTTGAGACGCTGAATGTGAGCCAGAACTTCCGGTACTTGGACACACTACCCTACTCCATAGGGCTTCTATTGTCCCTCACTGAGCTTGATGTTAGCTACAACAACATCAAGACTTTGCCCAATTCCATTGGGTGCCTCCAGAAGCTCCAGAAGTTGTGTGTTGATGGGAACCCGCTTGCTTCGCCGCCATTGGAGGTGGTTGAGCAAGGGTTAAATGTGGTGAAGGAGTTCTTGTGTCATAAGATGAACTCGTCAGGGGACCAGAGTAGCAGAAAGAAGAAGTCGTGGGTCAAGAATTTCGTCAAGTGTGGAACATTCCAAGGACGCATCAATAGTGGTATGAAACGGCCGCAACATGACGGTTTCACCAAGCTTAAGCATCAGTCCATCCATGGTCTCGCCTCGCCTGTTTAGAATGTTATGTTGGGATCAAAATAGATCAAAAATTTTGTGGATGAGTTCCCTAAACGCCAAAATCCACTCATTCATAAAAAATTTCACTCTATCTTTGCCCCTCACCCAACATATACTAATAGAATAGTAGTCTTGTCTATATGTTAAACTCTAGCAATCATGCGGTGTGTGTTAACTGTAGGCCAGTACATTTGTAAATTTGAAGTTTATTGCCATATCAACTTATAGCCAATTTTACTCTTCTATCTATCTATCTATCCATCAAACATTTTGTTCACAAAAGACAACCGGCGAATTTTTAAACAAAATTGGTCAGAATGATCTCACTTACTTGCAAAAACTAGCTCTAAAGAAAAGGATATCCTCAATTTATTAATAATAATAATAATAATAATAATAATAATTGTTGAGTCATGATTTGGTTACTAATCCTTGTGATAACCAATATAATTGATATTTTTTATTTTAACTTATTTATAAACATTGTAGGTATTAATAAATAAGCAATTAAGTTTCACAATCAAACAATCCATGATTTCGTACAAAACAACACATAATTGACAATTAACTTCAAGAATCAGATTGCTTTACAATAGAGAAGTCGCACATTACTGTCAAACCAAACAATAAAGTTATTTTCAATCAAAGCTAATGGCCATGGTATTAAAGAGTGCAACAGCTACTTCGGCAAATAAGGCAATGATTTCTATCATCGAAGATCATATCAAGAAGTCTTATATACGAAGTTCTGTTCAAGGAAGAAGGTAAGCGATTCAACATAAAAAGCATAGCCTTTGCTGATATAACTTTATTTCTTGTTATTGAGTGTGTTCTAATTTTCCTATTTTTAAAGTTAAGTTTATATTGAGAGATATAAAAAGGAAAGAGAGTTAATCATACAAAAATAATTTTATACTTTTATTTGAGTGATTATTTTCAAAAGTGTACTAAGATTAGAGTATACTTGATTTTCCTTATCTAAGTTGAGTTAGTACTTAAAAGTTATCAAGCTTGAATAGCTTAGGTAAGTGATAAAAGTATGAATATCTTGAAATTGGTAATTAGAATCAATCTTACTTATAATAAAAATTTCATCAATGTTTATGGTAAAAACTGGATATATGACGTATTACACTTCGTAACCGAACCAAGATATATCACGTATTACACTTCGTAACCGAACCAAGATATATCACGTATTACACTTCGTAACCGAACCAAGATATATCGTGATATTATTTGTTCTCTATTTCTCATCTCTGCATCATCATCTTCTGTTTTGATACTTCGAGACAAGACAAAAAGAAAAAAATAATCTCCTTATCTGCGTGTACTGCACAATCAATTTTATAAATTATCAAAAATAGTATCTTGATTTAACCTCTATTTTCTACTCACTTAGGAATCTTCAATAATAATAATAATAAACAGCCAAGTTAAATTTTAAGAAATCTTATATCGAACACTTTGCTCCTCCAATAAATTTCTATTTTCTAGAGATCTCCAAAAATTAGTCTCATCAGACAAAATGATTCTTCTGTTATTTTAAAAGAAGACTAAGTTGTCTTATAATGATATATCCTTCAACTTAATTGTCTTATAATAATTTTTTTTAACTTGTTTATATGACACGCATATTAAAAACTTAATTGAAAACAATATAAAGACCAATTTATCTAACATAAGCAATTCTCCAAGACCTCGACAAAATAAAAATTTGTTAAACACTAGACTTGCAAGACTATCGAGTATCGACTCCGAGGCCCCCTCCCATTCTCACAAAAACAAAAAAACAAAAAAAAGACTACCGACATTTTATCTCAAAAGAATCTTAGACTTGAATAGAACAGAATAGTTACTGACACGTTTATAAGAAAAAGAATGAGCCACCAAAGTGGGAACTCATAACCCACATTCTCCTTCCCATGTAATGTGGCGGAAATTGCTGTGTATCGATTGGTAAACTAATATTTCACTAAAAAAGTGTTTATTAAGCTAATACTTGAGGAATAAATTTAGTTCAAATAAACATCTTGGCAAAGATATGACTCGCTTACTAAAATGCAGATCAGCACTAACCACAACCATGGACCATGTATTTATTGAAGGATTTCAAAGTGGTGAGAGGATTAAGGAGATCCAAATGAAGACATTAAGTCGATCATTTCACAACAATGATAAAACAAAGATTATGCTGTTAGGTGAAATAGACAGTTTTTACAAAAGTGGAAAACACAACCACCATTTGATTAAATAGAAGGCCAAAAGTTGAACACAGTGCAAGCAGCTCACATGATAGTCACAGCAAGCAAGATCAACAAACAAATCTCATATTACACAAACATTTTCTCATAGAACAAACTATTCCTTCTTTAAGATTGCTTTTCTAAATTTCATCACAGATGAGGACAAAGAGCTAGTATGAGGAGGGATAATGGGTCATAGCAAAGGGAAAGCAGCTTCAATGCGATTTGGTGCAGGACCAACAAATTAAAGGACATCATTCATTATAACCTAAAGTGTTGATGGTACATTACCAATTTTAGAACTGGTATGAATTATTGGCTATTGATTGAAATTACAGAGAAGCATGGCAGGAATCCTAGAATTTGTGGAAGAATGTGCACAGTATGATGAGGAAGAGGTAGAGCTCCTCAACTCTCTCAAGTCTATTACAAAGTGATCATCAAACCCTAAGTCCCTGACATAATTCTTACCCACCTAATTTACTTCAGTTCCCTTCAACTACTCTCTAGCCGTTTTTTGTGACCTCAGAGGCCTCTTAACTAATTCAGCTTCTGTTCTTTGGGACGACAGTATCCTATTCTGGTCTTTACCCTCTTTATGCTATACACTAGCCCAAATCTGTCCCTAACAGGATTTTGGTATACAAGAAATTAATATATAAAAAAGAACTGAAAGGAACATTCTGTTCATGTGAAACCAGAGAAACAGAAGATAAGCTTCCACTCTGAAGAATTCAATAATTTTACACATGTGACATATCAGCCGGGTATGAGATATGGAATTCCCATTTAAAAGCAGGGTTCTCATGGTCTCACCTCTTATTGAACTTGGTTCAAGGAATGGTTCTCACCTATGCTATATCAGTGAGAGATACAAGCTAGTTGCTTTTAACAGTACTGAATATTGTTGTAACTACAGGAGAAAGACAGACAAATAGACAATTTCATGCCCGCATAAGAATAACTTCTAATCAAAATATTCCCTACAAATTAACCAAATCAAACACACAATTACCCAATTTCAAGGGAAACCAACCAAACTTAAAAACGACTCACATACATAAACCCCTGAACAACATAGTTAGAATAACCACTTATTCATTTCAATTCAAACTACAAAATTACCTAAAAATCTCAGAGTATGCATTTTAAAAACTGTGCATTTGAAAGAGCTCATTTTATTCAGAACAACTCATTATCACTAAGTAAATCACTAAATCCCAAAGGAAAAATCGATTTTCCCTGGAAATTAAGCTAATCCAAGCAATTAACCCGAAATTTTCATAGCATACTCATACCACACTATCAAACTAACCAAAGTACATATAACAGAAGAGAAACAACCACCAAAAATCTCAGATCCAGTCACTATAAAACCATGCGAATTCACCATATCGTCAGAAATTGCAGAAATCCGGAAAGAAAAAACAATAAAAAGCTAATTAGTTAATTCATTAATTTATAAATTCATCTGAGATAAGCAGGGATCTTGATACGGACAAAGAGCATGCTCATGACGTAAGCAAGGACGACGGAGGAGATACCGGCGGCAGCATAGGAGGACTTGACCGTCCTAGGGCGGTTACGGTCAAGGGCGAGGTCAAGAAGTATGATCCCGATGCCTCCAAGAAGGAACATGAAGCCGGATGACAATCCCTCGATGATGTACTGCCCGTTAACGCGTCCGGACATGAAAACAACGGGTCGTACGGCGCCGGTGTAAGGGTCCTGCATTGACCCGATCCCTGGGGGCTCCACGATGATGTCGTACACGATTCCCGAGACGACCATGAAATAGGTTAGGAGGACGAAGGCAAAGACTAGGTTTGGGGATGGGAGGGAGAGGGAGGGGAGTTTCAGGCGGAGGCGCGGTGGACGCAGGAACGAGAATGGCAGGATGCGGAGGATGTGGTAGATTGGATCTATGGAGGTTGTGGTGGCGGAAGAGAGGGACGACGCGGAGGAGTCGCCGGTGGCTTGGGGTTGTGGGTTGTCTGATTTGGGTCGCATTTTCTCGGGTTGGCTTGAAGAGGAGAGGAACGATACTAGAGGAGCTAGTGTGGACCGACCGACTGATTGACTGAATGCTTTTTGGATGATTTACACTGGAGTGTGTTTTTTTCTTTCAAAAATAGCCAAAAACACTATTTGAATACACTAAAATCAATTAATAATTTTTTTTAAATTAGGATTTAGGATTAAGATTAGAACCTGTCATCTCTAAATAAGTAAAGATTATGTCATTTGAGTTATAATTTATTAGTTAAAATTAATTAATATTTATATAAATAAATATATTATTTAATTTATATTTAATATATATTTTATATTTTAATATATATTTTATATTAATAATAATTTTATTTTTTAAGTTTAGTATATACTTAGTATGAGTAAAAATAATATTAAAAAATTTATATCACTTATAAAAATTAAGTTAGAAACATCAGAATAGCAGATAATTTTTAAAAAATTCAAAAATTTGACAAAAATAATGATATATTAAATATATTTTTAAAAAATATTTTAGATATTATATTTTAATATGGTGTCATAATAATTATTAAAAAATAAAATATATTTACTTTTAAAATTTAATAATTTTAAACCAGGCAACATTTTAAAAATTTTTATTATTGTATTTTTTAAAAAATATTTTATAAATCGAATTTTGTTTTAATTTTTTGTATAGTTTTTAAGTAGTTATTCAAATATTTTTAAAAAAAAAATTGGATTAAATGATCAAGCGGTTTGTTAAATATAAAAGTCGTTTGACACTTATAAAAGATATTATATTTTTATATTTTTGTTACCTTTTAAAATTATTCAAAAATTTATTTATAGCTTATATCGCATGTTAAATTTATGTACTTCCAGTGTTGACAGAAAAAAAAAAAAAGAATTTTAGCATAAGATAAATTAAAAAATATTTATGTAAAAATTTATACAAATCCAAAAATGAGTTCTTATGAGAAGGGACACATTATAAATATAATTATTTATATATTTTTTATCAATTTAAACTTTAAAAAATGGTATCTTGACGGATATGTGAGGAACTATTTTAATAATTTATCTTTTTTCTTTTTATATATGAAGAAGTACAAGTTTCGACAATAGAAAATGATAAAAAAAATTATGACAAATATTTTAATATTATATTATTAAAAAAATTTTACAATGTAAACGAAATATGGTTGGGAGACGTCTTTAAATAGATGTTGTTCACAGTCTTTGACTGGTCTCTGTTTAAACTTTTTAACGACTTTTCTCGTCTCTTTTACCCCCCTTTTTAACCATATTATCGATGCATACGACGATGGCGTGCCCATTTGGTAATGATGGAGACATCAACAGGTTGAACGAGACTTCGCATTATACCGAGGCAGCCAACTTTGAGGTTAGTTTTGTGTTGAATTTTGTGCAATTCTGTACAGACATATTTTTGTATGTAGCCATGGTTAAGATAGTCGCGAAGAATTAGAGTATAGTTTGCAGAATTAGAAATAGGTCACTTGTAGAAATTTGGAACTCTATTTAATTGTGGTAGGTTATTATTACTACATAGTTATTAGTTTAGAACTCTATTTTACCTGTGGTAGGTTGTTACTACTTATTATAATCTTTTAGTTAGGTTTTTTTTAGTATCAAATATATTAAAATTAATATAATAATATTTGTCTAAAAACAAGTAATTAAAGATGTAAATATGTTCTTAATTATAAATATCTTTAACTAAGAAAGAAATATTTATTTAATTTTAATATTTTTTATGCTAAAAAGACACTGTTATAAAAATTTTAAAATACTTAAAAATAGTGTAAGAATTTAATAAAAAAATATAAAAACATATTTAAAAGTCTTAAAATACAAGGACCATTAAACATCGAAGACCCGATTAAAGTTTTAAAAATATTTCTTTATAATTCTGAATATTTTTTTTTCAGAGACCTCGCCGTCTACTGTCCAGGCGAGTGAGTCACCCTTCCTCCATTGGACGCCATCGTCTCGTATCTGGTTGAGACTAGATTCGGCGACACGGTTTTTCTCAGGAATTTCACATTTGATAATTCCTTAATTACGGCATTCGTGGAGTGATGACGTCCGGATACCCACACATTTCATCTCCAGTTGGGTGAGGTCACTATCACCCTACAGGACGTGGCATACCACCTAGGGCTACGCGCACACAGAGCCCTAGTCAGGGTGCCTTCGTGACTTCGGTAGGTGGTACCAGATGGAGACGTGGTAGTTGGTGGAGCGGCTGCTAGGTGTTAGACCTCCAGTGGCTCCACAGCAGGCCGCGCAGAAAAATGAGTCGTTCACGCTGAAACTTGTTTGGCTGCGGGACCGTGTCCGGCAGATGCCCTCTACAGACGACCCATAAACCCTCCGATAGTACGCCAGGTGTTACATTATGTTACTGATCGGAGGATGTCTAATGATGGACAAGTCGAACAACTTGGTCCACTTGCGTTGGCTCCCACTTCTGGAGGACTTCGGGCGGTACCGAGCGTTGTCTTGGGATCGGCCATGTTTGCCTGGACATACCAGTCACTGTGTTCAGCGGCACACCAAGGCGTCACGGACATCGCCGGTTGCACTCCACTATTGAATTCATGGATCTACCAGAGATTTTCTCAGTGGTGTCCAGAAGATAGAGGGATCTACCATTATCCTATTATTGCGAGGTAACAAATATTTATTTCTAAATTTACTTATCAATTTGTAACTTCGTACAACCTGTTGCATAACGAACTACAATTGCCTTCTGTTTCGCCATCCACACCTTTCTGTAGGAGGGTTTAAACTGATAGCTCGCTCAGACCGCACCTTACAGGACTTGGATGCTGACAGAGGGGTTGGACTGTATCAACGGCAGTATGACCTTACAGATGAGACTGCTATCCAACTGTCGATGGTGCTAGGACATGGTGGTGCTAAACAACTGTACGCTCCACCAACCCTCCGGACCTCCCTAACGCTATAGAAAAGCATTGGCTCAGCCATATTTCAAAACTACTGAATATATTGCACAGAAGTACTCAAAAGCACAATTAAATTTAAATTCACCAGTATCTGAGATTCTGTCGAAGGGCAACACAAAGACTCCATTGACACCCATTCGCAGCTTGATAACATTGCACATGGTACTTTAGTTAGTCCGACTTGATCACTCGGTATTCAGCAGACTTGCGAATACTGTAGTTCTTCACACTCTGCAGTACTGCATCTCGGCATTTGAACATGTAACCAATCCAAAACTCTACCCTACTGTCTAGGTTGTAATCTTCTTCTCCCGTGTTGGAAAACAGAGTCCTCTCATGCATGGCGTCTAGATCCAAACTATGATAGTGACTTGGTACTACCGATAGCGCCGGAATTGGGTGGAGTGGAGGCAAGACATGGCGCGCCACAGTCTCAGCGGGCGTCTCCGGTACAAACTCCTTCTCCTTGCCCCCTTCAGAAGAATCACTGTCAGCACTATCCACTACGTATTCTTCGTCTGGCTCTTTGTCACTCTCCTCCACCTCTTCTATTAGAATGGCGACATGAATGGGTCGTGGTGCAAGAGGTTGGTCATCTTGTACATAGGTCGAGTGTACAGAACCACCATGACCAACGTCTCTAACCTTGGCGAAAAGCTCCATCACTTATTCCGCCATGATTCTCCCATAGATGTCGAACATGAGCCGCAGATGCTCATCCCCTAGAAGTCCAAATAGTCGAAATTGGAAAACTCCATTACCCATGGGTGCCATCAATCTATACCCCACACTTCCGACCTCCCTCGTTTCTGTATCACCGAGGTTGCTCAATATTAAACTCTTCAACTCCGACAACGTACTTACACGCTGAATCCGCAATAATATCGGATTGTCACACTCAAATATCACTATGTTGTCGCCATTTCTCATACGAAAATTAGGGTAAACACACACAACTATGTACACGCTGTTACTGGCCATTGTTGTCTTATTTTTATGAGAAAAACGGGACAGAAAAAGATATGAAATGTATGTAGAGAATGCCAAAGGTTATACATCTTTTATAGCTGTTAAAAATTTGTCCCATCGTATCTCGTTTATATTGTAAACAAGATACGTTTAAAATTATCTCATTTACAATGTAAATGAGATAAGAGAGGAGAATTTATTTCGGTAATTATTTTTTAAAATATTTATTTCAATAATTATCATATTTATTTTATTTATTAAAATAAAAAATTCCTATTTAAATACACTAAAATCAATTAATATTTGTATATAAATAAATATATTATTTAATTTATTTTTAATATATATTTTATACTAATAATTAATTTTATTTTTAAAATTTAGTATATATCTAATTGAGTTAAAAATATATTCAAAAATTTATATCACTTATAAAAATTAAGTTAGAAACATAAGAATAGCAAATAATTTTCAAAAAATTTAAGAATTTGACAAAAATAATTATATATTAAATATATTTTTAAAAATTATTTTTGATATCATATTTTAATATGGTGTAATAAGAATTATTAAAAAATAAAATATTTTTATTTTTAAAATTTAATAATTTTATACCGAGCAACTTTTTTAAACTTTTTATTATTGGATTTTTTAAAAAATATTTTATAAATTAATTTTTTTATTTTTTGTATATCTTTTAACTAGTTATCCAAATATTTTTGTAAATATTTAGATTAAATGATCAAGTCCTTTGCTAAATATAAAAGTTGTTTGACACTTATAAAATATATTATATTTTTATATTTTTGTCACATTTTAAATCATTCAAAAATTTATTTATAATTTGTAATGCATGTTAAATTTATGTACTTCCTATGTTGACACTAAAAGAACAAATTTTAGCATAAGAAAAATAAGAAAAAAAGAAAAAAAATATTTATAAAAAAATTTAGACAAATCTTAAAATCAGCTCTTATATGAAGGGACATGTTCTAAATATAACTATTTGTGTATTTTTTTATAAATTTAAACTTTAAAAAATGGTATCTTGAGGAACTATTTTAATAACTTAACCTTTTTCTTTTATATGTAAATAAATACAAATTTTGATAGTAGAAAATGATAAAAAAAGTTACAAATAACGCAAACTAATATTTAGTGTTAAGTATGATTTTGATTCTTAAGGTTTAGGCCGAAAATTGTTTTCGTCCCCAATCTTTTTTTTGCATACAAAATCGTCCCTAAGATTTAATTTTATTTTAAAACCGTCCTTTTTACTTAAATCTTAAAATTTTTTGGACCAAATTATCTCTAACAAAAAAAATATAAAATAAAAAAAGGACAAAATAAGAGAAAGAGAGTGTTTGAAGTTAAAGAGAAGGAAAGAGAACTACAAGAAAGAAGAAGAAGGGGAAAGAGGAAAGTGCCGACGACACCAGCGAGGAAAGACGGACGTCACTTGCAAACCGCGTCGTCGTTTCTGCTCCTGCGCCAGTGTCCGACGTTGACGCCAGCAGATCAGTGAGGGAGGACGTCATACGCTGCGTCACTGTTTCTGCTCCTACGCCAGTGTCCGACGTCGATGCTAGCAGATCGACAAGGGAGGAAGTTGTGCGCCGCATTGCCGTTTCTGCTTCTGCTCCTCGCTTGCTTGCTGCTCGCCGCTGCTCCTCGCTGCTCACTCGTCGCTACTTCTCGCGTGCTTGCCATTGTTCCATAGGGTTCTAATTCATTTTTTAAAATTTTGTTGATTCTTTGATATTTGAAATGCAGATTTGTTGATTCTTTGGTACTGTCTTCTACTTCTATTTCTTATTTATTACATTGTTGATTCTTCTATTTCTGATTCTTTAATATTTGTTGATTTGTTAATTATATTAATGATTATTCTGCTTCTGTTTCTATTTTATTACATTGTTTCTGCTTTTGATTTCATTATTGTTGTTGCTGATGCCATGATTAAGATGTTCTGTTTCTGTTTCTTTTATTTACTATATTGTTCTGCTTATGATTTTACTGTTATTATTGGTGATGCTGTGATGAAGAAGTTCTGCTTCTATGTTTTTTTTTTAATACATTGTTTCTACTTCTGATTCTATTATTGTTGCAGATATTGTGATGAAGAATAAGAAAAAGAAGAAAAAAAAACTTAGTATTTTATTGAAAAAGATTTGTTGGAGAAGCGTTGTTGAAGAAGGGTATTTTGGTTTCAAGGATGATTTTAAAAGTAAGCTGAACTTTAGAAACAATTTTGTATAAAAACAAAGGTTGGAAATAAAAAATATTTTTGACCTATACCTTAAAAGATCAAAATCATACACATGTGTCTAATGCATAGTATGTTACAATGATATGACTTTTTTTTACAAATGAGTGTATCCAATTTTGTTCTGAAAAAGTTTAAAAAAATGTATAACATTAAAATCGGACTTTCTGTTTCAGTTTTCAGAAATTAAATATTGTTATAGCTAAAATCATACACTCCAATTTCACTTATCACACAAAAGACAATTTTAAAATATTAAAATTAAATTTTATAATTTTTTATGTCAAAATATTTAATACTTTAAAATTGAAATTAGACCCTTCAATTTCTAGTTTCATAAAATTAAAAAGGTTGAAAATTAAAGTCGGACCCTTTAATTCTATTTTCTAAAATAATTTCTAATAATTTAAAAAAAATATTTTTAAAAATATTACATTCTAAACCTATATTAAAATTTTTTAGCGTACAAATAGATCTAAGCTTTTTAAATTTCCAAACCCACAAGACTATCATATAGTAAAGTTTTTTTCCCTTCCGTTTTGAATAAATTTTGAGACATTTTTAATCTAAAAGTTATTTTGATATATATAAAACTCTTTAACACCTCCAAAAATTTGATGATTGGATAAATTTGTAAGATAATAATCCCATATTTTCAAGATGGGAGAACAATCAACACAATAAAAAAAAAAAGATAATAACATAAAAGAGTAAATGGTAAAATTTTTTTTTGAAAGGTTGCTCGTTTTTTAAATTGGTCCCTAAAAATTTTTTAATCAAATTCGTCTTTCAACAATTTTAAGTTGTTCATATTAGTCTTTCTATCATTTTCGTTATCCATGGCGTCAGAATTTGCTAATATGGCACATTAAGTGATACTATACATTTATTTTTTTGTATATTTAAAAAATTTATAAAGAAAAAAATATATTTTTTGATGATAAACATAACCTTTTGAAAAAAAACATAAGAAGAAAATACAAAAATTTATTAAAAAAATACATAAATTTTGTAATGATAAACAAATAATTTTTTTAGAAGTAAACAAAAAAATACAAAAATTTATTGACAATAAAGTAAAAATTTTGTAGTGGTAAACATAGTAATTTTTTAAAAGTAATCACAACATTTGAATAAAAAACATAAATTTATTGAAAAAATACAAATTTTGTTATTATAAAAATGGAAATCTTTCTCAGATAAAAACAATTTTTTTTGTTATTCAACTCAATAGAAAGGTTATAAGTGTTTAGCATCATCTAGCTGAATTTACATTTTCAGAAATGTTCTATTTGATAAAAGTATATTTTTATATCAATTGTTATTTGTTTCAAAAGACACTATTTAATTCAATAAAGATGTCTCTATCTCTAATTCTTTTTTTTTTATTTTTTTTATCTACACTAACTTCTAACATCCACTAAGAGTTTCGAATGCTCAGGATCCTATTACATAGGCCTCAATTTTTACTAATGTGTCATTCAGTGATATTACACCTTAGATATCAGTTTTAGTCACTGAATTACCTACACTATCAAACAGGCCTACACAAAATTATACACTTTCAGAAAGACAACAACCCGTCTTTAACTTTCAAATAGATTTACTCTCATCACAATAAAAAAAATTAATTCTAAACCAAAAATCTTAATTACTATCGTTAATTCTACTGATGTTATTATTGAAATAAAAAAAATTAATGCTATTCTTCAATCACCACAATGGCTTGAGGCAATGAATAAAGAGTATAAAGCATTAATTAGAACCAATACATGAATTTTGGTCCACCATTTACCAATGCCAACGTAATAGAAAATAAATGGATTTTTACCATAGGTGGATTTTTCTGGTGTAGAAAATGAGCCATGTTCCACACATATAGAAAGCTGATGGCAGGATAATTCAGCGATATTTGTCCACTTCAAGAGACCAAATCTGAGAAAGTGGGTGGCAATTGCAGGGAAGACAGTGAAACCATGAGGGTTGAGACACGTGAGTTGAGAATGTTATGAGATGAAATATGTTAATTAGGTTCTATTACCTGATCCGTTATGATAACTAATAATGGGCCTATCTGAAGTGCATTTTTTTGTTCTAAACTGTTTGTAAATGGAAGAAAAAACTGGCTTCAGTGGCTTTAGTTAGCTTCGTTGGAAATAAAAAGAGTGTAACCCAGATAATGAACTTAACATAGAAAAAATAAAAATTCTAGATAGAGAGAAGAAGTTGGTCCTCCTCCGACGGTACTGGAGCGAGATTGAGCTCCCCTGGGTGGCGGCTCCACGTGTATTGGGGTAGTTTGGTTGGTTTCACTAGAGAGTGCGTGGGTGGTTTGGTGGGTGGAATGGTGTCGCTGCGCCAAAGACGAAGGACCGGAGTTGGTCGAGACCATCAATCTCAATTTGCTAGTGGAGGTATGCATCATATTTTCCTTTACTAAAGTCCAGATGAAACTATTATGTCATAAGTTTTTTTCGTCTCTGAAATGTGGGTATAGTCTTGTTTGGGCAAAGATGTGATGTGCTTCTTAAGGAAAGGTTAGAGCTTTGATTCTACCTTTGTACGACCATATTCATAATTCCTGATACGAACAATCTTGTCCCTAAAGTTGGCAATTGTAATTAAAGAAGCTAGTTTACCCATTTTCATTATCCGAAAAAATTCTTTTCGTTCCGGGCTGATGAACTTCTGAATTAGTTAAATATTGTGAAGGTTGATTTGTTTATTTTTTTTAGCTCTTCATTCTGCAATGCACTATTACCAGAAGTGGGCCTTGTCCATTTTGTTGTCTCATTTGAAAACAAATTGCAAATGTCCTAAACTAAAGCCCACTTCTAAATATCTCAATTGCAAATGTCTCATTTGCAAATGTCTCATTTTGGGTTCATTCTAAATGTTTTCTCCTAAACCATCGTTTTTTTTTTTAGTTTTTTGAAGTTTTAAGGGTCCTATGAACCCAAAACTTTAAAATGGATTTTGACAATGAGGTTATCTGCATTTGCAAAATGTTTTATGGAAGCCGTTGATCCATAAAATGATCGTCTAGGACATGTAGTTAAAAGGAACCTCCAAAATCCAAAAGAGAAAGGGAAAATTTTGAAATGCTACAACCAATATGGTTCCCTTTTGCTCCTTTTGATTATAGATTGAACACCATTTAAATATCTGATCTTTGACTTTCTATTGCCTTGTAGATATGCAAGGAGATTGATGTTGCAGAATTTTTTTACATAGTCTATATTGCTGTTTCATTCTTTACGCCACCTTCTTTGCTCATCCTCCACTGCTTCTTTCGCAGAATCTGCCATACCTGTATTCCTAAAAGCCATATATGTTGCAGCCTTAATTTCTCCAATTACTTTCAGGTTAACTTCTACTTTCTTGTCCACTACTATTTTCCTTGCATTGATTGCTTCCACCTTAGCATGTGCAGCAACTTCTGGATCCTAAAAACATCTTGAACAACCATTTTTACAAATACGTTGAAGACTTTGTTAGTTGTATTCTAAAAGCATCTTGGACAAATATTTTTAGGATTACATTGAAGGCTCTTGTAGGTAGTGTTTAGATTAGTTGTGCAAGAAATGACTTATATCAATTATTGTATGTATAATTTGTTTTTTCACAACTGATTATAATAAAAACTAATTGGATGCTATTTGGTATGAAATAAATGAATATGAATATTTATGTATAAGGTATGAATGACCGTATAATGAAATTAAGGGAGTAGTGGTGGACGAAATTGTGATCACATCAATGTAGTATTCTTTGTTGTTGTATGGAATTCTTATTATGGCACTTATGTGTAGACACAACTCCGTTCAACTAACCAGCAAGTGTACTGAGTCGTCCAAGTAATACCTTACGTGAGTAAGGGTCGATCCCACAGAGATTGTTGGTATGAAGCAAGCTATGGTCATCTTGTAAATCCCAGTCAGGAGGATAAAATTATGAAATTTAGAAAATCAAATATGATTAATAAAAATAAACAGAAAATAAAATGGATAGAGATACTTATGTAAATCAATAGTGAAAATTTCAGATAGGCGTATGGAGATGTTATGCTCCTCTTGAATCTCTACTTTCTTATTACATTCATCTAATCCTTCTTACTCCTTTCCATGGCAAGCTGTATGTAGGGCATCACCGTTGTCAATGGCTACATCCCATCCTCTCAGTGAAAACGTTCCTATACTCTGTCACAGCACGGCTAATCATCTGTCGGTTCTCAATCAAGTTGGAATAGAATCCCTTGATTCTTTTGCGTTTGTCATCACGCCCAGCCTTCAGGAGTTTGAAGCTCGTCACAGTCATTCAATCCCAGAATCCTACTCGGAATACCATAGACAAGGTTTAGACTTTCCGGATCCTCATGAATGCCGCCATCTATCTAGCTTATACCACGAAGATTCTGTTGGGGAATCTAAGAGATATGCGCCCGGCCTAGAGTAGAACGGAAGTGGTTGTCAGTCACGCGCGTTCATAGGTGAGAATAATATGAGTGTCACGGATCATCACATTCATCAAAGTTAAGTGCAACGTATATCTTGAAATAAGAATAAAAGAGAATTGAATAGAAAGTAATAGTAATTGTATTGAAACTTGAGGTACAGCAGAGCTCCACACCCTTAATCTATGGTGTGCAGAAACTCCACTGTTGAAAATACATAAGTAAAAGGTTCAGGCATGGCCGAATGGCCAGCCCCCCATGATCTGAGAACTAATCGTCCCAAGGTATTCCTTAGATCTAAAGTGATCAAAAGATGACTAATACATTAGTAAAAAGTCTTATTTATACTAAACTAGCTACTAGGGTTTACATGAGTAAGTAATTGATGCATAAATCCACTTTCGGGGCCCACTTGGTGTATGTTTGGGCTGAGCTTGATCTATCCACGAGCTGAGGCTTTTCTTGGAGTTGAACTCCAAGTTATAACGTGTTTTGGGCGTTCAACTCCGGATCATGACGTTTTTCTGGCGTTTAACTCCAGACAGCAGCATGTACTTGGCGTTCAACGCCAAGTTACGTCGTCAATTTCCGAATAAAGTATGGACTATTATATATTGCTGAAAAGCTCTGGATGTCTACTTTCCAACGACGTTGAGAGCGCGCCAATTGGAGTTCTGTAGCTCCAAAAAATCCATTTCGAGTGCAGGGAGGTCAGATTCCAACAGCATCAGCAGTCCTTTTGTCAGCCTTTTTCAGAGTTTTGCTCAAATCCCTCAATTTCAGCCAGAAATTTCCTGAAATCACAGAAAAATACACAAACTCATAGTAAAGTCCAGAAATGTCAATTTAACATAAAAACTAATGAAAACATCCCTAAAAGTAGCTTGAACTTACTAAAAACTACCTAAAAACAATGCCAAAAAGCGTATAAATTATCCGCTCATCACAACACCAAACTTAAATTGTTGCTTGTCCCCAAGCAACTGAAAATCAAATAGGATAAAAAAAAGAGAATATACTATAAATTCCAGAATATCAATGAATATTAATTATAATTAGATGAGCGAAACTTGTAGCTTTTTGCTTCTGAACAGTTTTGGCATCTCACTTTTTCCTTTGAAGTTTAGAATGATTGGCTTCTCTAGGAACTTAGAATTTCGGATAGTGTTATTGATTCTCCTAGTTAAGCATGTTGATTTTTGAACACAACTACTTTTATGAGTCTTGGTCGTGGCCCTAAGCACTTTGTTTTCCAGTATTACCACGGGATACATAAATGCCACAGACACATAACTGGGTGAACCTTTTCAGATTGTGACTCAGCTTTGCTAGAGTCCCCAGTTAGTGGTGTCCAGAGCTCTTGAGCACACTCTTTTTGCTTTGGATCACGACTTTAACCATTCAGTCTCAAGCTTTTCACTTGGACCTTCATGACACAAGCACATGGTTAGGGACAGCTTGGTTTAGCCACTTAGGCCTGGATTTTATTTCCTTGGGCCCTCCTATCCATTGATGCTCAAAGCCTTGGATCCTTTTTACCCTTGCCTTTTGGTTTTAAGGGCTATTGGCTTTTTCTGCTTGCTTTTTCTTTTTCTTTTTTTTTCCGCAAGCTTTCTTTTTCACTGCTTTTTCTTGCTTCAAGAATCAATTTCATGATTTTTCAGATTGTCAATAACATTTCTCTTTGTTCATCATTCTTTCAAGAGCCAACAATTTTAACATTCATAAACAACAAGATCAAAAATATGCACTGTTCAAGCATTCATTCAGAAAACAAAAAGTATTGTCACCACATCAATATAATTAAATTAAATTCAAGGATAAATTCGAAATTCATGTACTTCTTGTTCTTTTGAATTAAAACATTTTTCATTTAAGAGAGGTGAAGGATTAATGGATTTTATTCATAGCTTTAAGACATGGTTACTACATACTAATGATCATGAAATAAAGACACAAAACATAGATAAACACAACATAAAAACCGAAAAGCAAAAAGAAATAAGAACAAGGAATGAGTCCACCTTAGTGGCGTCTTCTTCTTGAAGGACCAATGATGTTCTTAAGCTCTTCTATGTCCCTTCCTTGCCTTTTGTTGCTCCTCCCTCATTGCTCTTTGATCTTCTCTTATTTCTTGGAGAATGATGGAGTGCTCATGATGTTCCACCCTTAATTGTTCAACATTGTGGCTCAAATCTTCTAAGGAGGTGTTGAGTTGTTCCCAATAGTTGTTGGGAGGAAAGTGCATCCCTTGAGGCATCTCAGGGATTTCTTGATGATGAGCTTCCTCATGCATCTCTTGAGAACCGTAAAGGATCTCTCTTGCTTGCTCCATCCTCTTCTTGGTGATGGGCTTATCCTCTTCAATGAGAATGTCTCCTTCTATGATAACTCCAGCTGAGTAACATAGATGGCAAATAAGGTGAGGAAAAGCTAGCCTTGCCATGGGTGAGGGCTTGTCGGCTATTTTGTAGATTTCATTGGAGATGACCTCATGAACTTCTACTTCCTCTCCAATCATGATGCCATGAATCATGATGGCCCGATCCACAGTAACTTCAGATTGGTTGCTAGTAGGAATAATGGAGCGTTGAATGAACTCCAACCATCCTCTAGCTACAGGCTTGAGGTCCAGTCTTCTTAGTTGGACTGGCTTGCCTTTGGAGTCTCTCTTCCATTGAGCTCCTTCCACACATATGTCCATAAGGACTTGGTCCAACCTTTGATTAAAGTTGACCCTCCTAGTGTAGGGGCGTTCATCTCCGTGCATCATGGGCAAGTGAAACGCTAACCTCACATTTTTCGGACTAAAATCTAAGTATTTCCCCCGAACCATTGTGAGATAATTCTTTGGACTCGGGTTCATACTTTGATCATGGTTGCTAGTGATCCATGCATTGGCATAGAACTCTTGAACCATTAAGATTCCGACTTGTTGCATGGGGTTGGTTAAGACTTCCCAACCTCTTCTTCGGATTTCATGTCGGATCTCCGGATACTCATTTTTCTTGAGCTTGAAAGGGACCTCAGGGATCACCTTCTTCTTTGCCACAACATCATAGAAGTGGTCTTGATGGCTCTTAGAGATGAATCTTTCCATCTCCTATGACTCGGAGGTGGAAGCTTTTGTCTTTCCTTTTCCTTTTCTAGAGGATACTCCGGCCTTAGGTGCCATTGATGGTAATGGAAAAACAAAAAGCTTATGCTTTTACCACACTAAACTTAAAATATTGCTCGTCCTCGAGCAATAGAAGAAAGAAGAGAAGAAGAAGAAGGAGAGAATATGGTAGAGAGGGAGAGATGTAGGTTCGGCCAAGTGGGAGAAGAGGGGGTTGTGTTGTGTGAAAATGAAGTAGAATGGAAGGGTATTTATAGGGAGAGGGGGTAGTGTGGATTCGGTCATTTAGGGTGGGAAAGGGTGGGAAAATGTTTTTGAATTTTTGAAGGTAGGTGGGGTTTATGGGGAAGTGTGGATGGATGTGAGTGGTGAAAGGGGTAATTGGGAAGAGGAATTGAGGTGATTGGTGAAGGGTTTTGGGAAGTGTGACATGGGGATGAGTAATCACAAAACTAGGATTAGGAGGTAAGGTGGGAATATGGTAGGTGGGGATCCTGTGGGGCCCACAGATCCTGAGGTGTCAAGGAATTCCATCCTTGCATCAAATAGGCATGTAAAATGCCTTGGCACACCATTCTGGCGTTTAAACGCCCATTGGTGCACGTTCTGGGCGTTCAACGCCCATGTAAAGCATGTTTCTGGCGTTGAACGCCAGTTTCATGCTTGTTACTGGCGTTTAGCGCCAGCTTTTCTTCTCTAGGCACAATTCTGGCGTTCAACGCCAGAATGTTGCTTGTTTCTGGCGTTCAGCGCCAGAATGATGCTCTGTTCTGGCGTTGAACGCCGGCCAGATGCATCTTACTGGCGTTGAACGCCAGCCTGTGCGTCCTCCAGGGTGAAAATTTTTTTCTTCTGCTGTTTTTGATTCTGTTTTTAATTTTTATGATTTTTTCGTGACTCCTCATGATCATGTACCTAATAAAACACAAAATAACAATAAAATAGAATAAAATAAAAATTAGATAAATAAAATTGGGTTGCCTCCCAACAAGCGCTTCTTTAATGTCAATAGCTTGACAGTGGCTCTTATGGAGCCACAAGGTGATCAGGTCAATATTGTGTAGTCCTAACACCAAACTTAGAGTTTGGATATGGGGTTTTAACACCAAACTTAGAGTTTGGTTGTGGCCTCCCAACACCAAACTTAGAGTTTGACTGTGGGGGCTCTTCTTGACTCTGAACTGAGAAAAGCTCTTCATGCTTAGTCTCTTTTGTCACAGAGGGGTGGCCATGTGTCTTAAACACAAGGTAGTCCCCATTCAAGTGAAGGACTAATTCGCCTTTGTTGACATCTATCACAGCTCCTGCTGTGGCTAGGAAAGGCATCATCCTCTTCCTTCCTAGTGTCTAAGATTATGAAATCAGCAGGGATGTAAAGGCCTTCAACCTTTACTAACACGTCCTCTACTATTCCATAAGCTTGTCTCAATGACTTGTCTGCCAATTGTAATGAGAACAAGGCAGGTTGTACCTCAATGATCCCCAGCTTCTCCATTACAGAGAGTGGCATAAGATTTATCCCTGACCCCAGATCACATAGAGCTTTTTCAAAGCTCATGGTGCCTATGGTGCAAGGTATTAAGAACTTGCCAGGATCCGGTTTCTTTTAAGGTAGAATTTTCTGAATCCAAGTATCTAGTTCATTAATGAGCAAGGGAGGTTCACTTTCCCAAGTCTCATTACCAAACAACTTGGCATTCAGCTTCATGATAGCTCCTAAGTATTGAGCAACTTGCTCTCCAGTTACATCTTCATCCTCTTCAGAGGAAGAATAGTCTTCAGAGCTCATGAATGGCAGAAGGAGATTTAATGGAATCTCTATGGTCTCTATATGGGCCTCAGATTCCTTTGGATCCTTAATAGGAAATTCCTTCTTGCTTGAGGGACGTCCCAGGAGGTCTTCCTCACTAGGATTTTCGTCCTCCTCCTCCCTTGTGCATTCGGTCATATTGACTTATATCAATGGCCTTGCACTCTCCTTTTGGATTATCTTCTGTATTGCTTGGGAGAATACTGGGAGGAGTTTCAATAACTTTCTTACTCAGCTGGCCCACTTGTGCCTCCAGATTTCTAATGGAGGATCTTGTTTCACTCATGAAACTGAAAGTGGCCTTTGACAGATCAGAGACTATATTAGCTAAATTAGAAGTGTTTTGTTCAGAATTCTCTGTCTGTTGCTGAGAAGATGATGGATATGGCTTGCTATTGCTCAGCCTATTGCGTCCACCATTGTTAAAACCTTGTTGAGGTTTTTGTTGATCCTTCCATGAGAAATTTGGATGATTTCTCCATGATGAGTTATAGGTGTTTCCATAAGGTTCACCCATGTAATTAACCTCTGCCATGGCAGGGTTCTCAGGATCATAAGCTTCTTCAGAAGCTGCCTCTTTAGTACTGTTGGATGCATGTTGCCATCCATTCAGATTTTGAGAGATCATGTTGACCTGTTGAGTCAACACTTTGTTCTGAGCCAATATGGCATTCAGAGTATCAATTTCAAGAACTCCTTTCTTCTGAGGTATCCCATTATTCACGAAATTCCTCTCAGAAGTGTACATGAATTGGTTGTTTGCAACCATATCAATGAGTTTTTGAGCCTCTTCAGGCGTTTTCTTCAGGTGAATAGATCCACCTGCAGAATGATCCAGTGACATTTTCAAAAATTCAGATAGACCATAATAGAATATATCTAATATGGTCCATTCTGAAAACATGTCAGATGGACATCTTTTGGTCAGCTACTTGTATCTTTCCCAAGCTTCATAGAGAGGTTCACCATCTTTTTGTTTGAAGGTTTGAACATCCACTCTTAGCTTGCTCAGCTTTTGAGGAGGAAAGAATTTATCCAAGAAGGCAGTGACCAGCTTATCCCAGGAGTCCAGGCTGTCCTTGGGTTGTGAATCCAACCATATTCTAGCTCTGTCTCTTACAGCAAAAGGGAAAAGCATGAGTCTGTAGACTTCAGGATCAACTCCATTCGTCTTTACAGTCTCACAGATCTGCAAGAACTCAGTTAAAAACTGATAAGGATCTTCAGATGGAAGTCCATAAAACTTGCAGTTTTGTTGCATTGAGGCAACTAGCTGAGGTTTCAGCTCAAAGTTATTGGCTCCAATGGCAGGAATGGAGATGCTTCTTCCATCAAATTTGGACGTTGGCTTTGTGAAGTCACCAAGCATTCTCCTTGCATTATTATTATTTTCGGCTGCCATCTCCTTCTCTTGTTCCAATATTTCTGAAAGGTTACCTTTAGAATAATGTAATTTAGCTTCTCTTAACTTCCTTTTCAGAGTCCTTTCAGGTTCTGGATCAATTTCAACAAGAGTGCCTTTTTCCCTGTTTCCTGCTCATATGAAAGAGAAGAAAACAAGAAAAGAAAGAGGAATCCTCTATGTCACAGTATAGAGATTCCTTTATATTAGTAGAAAAAGAAAGGGGTAGAAGAAATAAAAGTGAAGAATCCAAACACAAGGGATATATTGGGTTCGGATTTTTAGATGAAGAGAGGTAAAGAGAAGTGTTAGTAAATAATAATTAAATAGAATAAGAAAAGAGAAGGGAATTTCGAAAATAATTTTTAAAAAGGGATTAGTGATTTTCGAAAATTAGAGATAAATGTAATTAAAATTAAAACATGAAGCATTTAGTTAATTAAAAAGAATTTTTGAAAAAGAGAGAGATATTTTCGAAAATTGAAGAGGAAAAAGTAGTTAGGTGGTTTTGAAAAAGATAAGAAACAAACAAAAAGTTAGTTAGTTGATTGAAAAAGATTTGAAATCAAATTTTAAAAAGATAAGAAGATAAGAAGTTTAGATATATTTTAAATCAAATTTTGAAAAAGATAAAATTTTTGAAAAAGATAAGGTAAAAGATAAAAAGATCTAATTTTTAAAATGACTTAACTAACAAGAAACTACAAGATAAGATTCTAGAACTTAAAGATTGAACCTTTCTTAACAAGAAAGTAACAAACTTCAAATTTTTGAACCAATCACATTAATTGTTAGCTTAATTTTCGAAAATTTGATAAAAAGATAAGAAAAAGATTTTGAAAATAATTTGAAAAACATTTTTGAGATTTTCGAAAATGATAAAAAAAATGAAAAAGATATGATTTTTGAAAAAGATTTTAAAAAGATAAGATTTTTAAAATTGAAATTTTGACTTGACTTGTAAGAAACAACTAATTTTAAAAAATTTTGACCAAGTCAACCCAAAATTTCGAAAATTTGGAGGGAAATAAGGAAAAGATATTTTTTTTATTTTTGAATTTTTAATTATGAGAGAGAAAAACAACAAAAATACTCAATGTATGAAATTTTTAGATCAAAACAATGAATGCATGCAAGAATGCTATGAATGTCAAGATGAACACCAAGAACACTTTGAAGATCATGATGAACATCAAGAACATATTTTGAAAAATCTTTGATGCAAAGAAAACATGCAAGACACCAAACTTAGAAATCTTGAATGCATGGACTCTAACAAACGAAAAATGCATATGAAAAACAACAAACAACATAAAGCAAGAAAACATCAAGATCAAACAAGAGGACTTATCAAGAACAACTTGAAGATCATGAAGAACACTATGAATGCATGGAATTTTCGAAAAATGCAAGAAAAGTTTTTTTAAAGCATGCAATTGACACCAAACTTAAAAATTGACTCAAGACTCAAACAAGAAACAAAAAATATTTTTGGTTTTTTATGATTTTCTGATTTTTTTTTATTTTCATTAAAAAAAATTTTTTTCGAAAATATTTAAAAAAAACGAAAAAGAAAAGAAAAATTTTGAAAAAGATTTTTGAAAAGAAAATTACCTAATCTGAGCAACAAGATGAACCGTCAGTTGTCCATACTCGAACAATCCCCGGCAACGGCTCCAAAAACTTGGTGGACGAAATTGTGATCACATCAATGTAGTATTCTTTGTTGTTGTATGGAATCCTTATTATGGCACTTATGTGTGGACACAACTCCGTTCAACTAACCAGCAAGTGTACTGGGTCGTCCAAGTAATACCTTACGTGAGTAAGGGTCGATCCCACAGAGATTGTTGGTATGAAGCAAGCTATGGTCATCTTGTAAATCCCAGTCAGGAGGATAAAATTATGGAATTTAGAAAATCAAATATGATTAATAAAAATAAACAGAAAATAAAATGGATAGAGATACTTATGTAAATCAATAGTGGAAATTTCAGATAGGCGTATGGAGATGTTGTGCTCCTCTTGAATCTCTACTTTCTTATTACATTCATCCAATCCTTCTTACTCCTTTCCATGGCAAGCTGTATGTAGGGCATCACCGTTGTCAATGGCTACATCCCATCCTCTCAGTGAAAACGTTCCTATGCTCTGTCACAGCACGGCTAATCATCTGTCGGTTCTCAATCAGGTTGGAATAGAATCCCTTGATTCTTTTGCGTTTGTCATCACGCCCAGCCTTCAGGAGTTTGAAGCTCGTCACAGTCATTCAATCCCAGAATCCTACTCGGAATACCATAGACAAGGTTTAGACTTTCCGGATCCTCATGAATGCCGCCATATATCTAGCTTATACCACGAAGATTCTGTTGGGAAATCTAAGAGATATGCGCCCGGCCTAGAGTAGAACGGAAGTGGTTGTCAGTCACGCGCGTTCATAGGTGAGAATGATGATGAGTGTCACGGATCATCACATTCATCAAAGTTAAGTGCAACGTATATCTTGGAATAAGAATAAAAGAGAATTGAATAGAAAGTAATAGTAATTGTATTGAAACTTGAGGTACAGCAGAGCTCCACACCCTTAATCTATGGTGTGCAGAAACTCCACTGTTGAAAATACATAAGTAAAAGGTTCAGGCATGGCCGAATGGCCAGCCCCCCATGATCTAAGAACTAATCGTCCCAAGGTGTTCCTTAGATCTAAAGTGATCAAAAGATGACTAATACATTAGTAAAAAGTCTTATTTATACTAAACTAGCTACTAGGGTTTACATGAGTAAGTAATTGATGCATAAATCCACTTCCGGGGCCCACTTGGTGTATGTTTGGGCTGAGCTTGATCTATCCATGAGCTGAGGCTTTTCTTGGAGTTGAACTCCAAGTTATAACGTCTTCTGGGCGTTCAACTCCGGATCATGACGTTTTTCTGGCGTTTAACTCCAGACAGCAGCATGTACTTGGCGTTCAACGCCAAGTTACGTCGTCAATTTCCGACTAAAGTATGGACTATTATATATTGCTGGAAAGCTTTGGATGTCTACTTTCCAACGCCGTTGAGAGCGCGCCAATTGGAGTTCTGTAACTCCAGAAAATCCATTTCGAGTGCAGGGAGGTCAGATTCCAACAGCATCAGCAGTCCTTTTGTCAGCCTTTTTCAGAGTTTTGCTCAAATCCCTCAATTTCAGCCAAAAATTACCTAAAATCACAGAAAAACACACAAACTCATAGTAAAGTCCAGAAATGTGAATTTAACATAAAAACTAATGAAAACATCCCTAAAAGTAGCTTGAACTTACTAAAAACTACCTAAAAATAATGCCAAAAAGCGTATAAATTATCCGCTCATCACAACACCAAACTTAAATTGTTGCTTGTCCCCAAGCAACTGAAAATCAAATAGGATAAAAAGAAGAGAATATACTATAAATTCCAGAATATCAATGAATATTAATTATAATTAGATGAGCGGGACTTGTAGCTTTTTGCTTCTGAACAGTTTTGGCATCTCACTTTTTCCTTTGAAGTTTAGAATGATTGGCTTCTCTAGGAACTTAGAATTTCGGATAGTGTTATTGATTCTCCTAGTTAAGCATGTTGATTTTTTTACACAGCTACTTTTATGAGTCTTGGCCGTGGCCCTAAGCACTTTGTTTTCCAGTATTACCACTGGATACATAAATGCCACAGACACATAACTGGGTGAACCTTTTCAGATTGTGACTCGGCTTTGCTAGAGTCCCTAGTTAGTGGTGTCCAGAGCTCTTGAGCACACTCTTTTTACTTTGGATCACGACTTTAACCATTCAGTCTCAAGCTTTTCACTTGGACCTTCATGACACAAGCACATGGTTAGGGACAGCTTGGTTTAGCCGCTTAGGCCTGGATTTTATTTCCTTGGGCCCTTCTATCCATTGATGCTCAAAGCCTTGGATCCTTTTTACCCTTGCCTTTTGGTTTTAAGGGATATTGGCTTTTTCTGCTTGCTTTTCATTTTTCTTTTTTTTTTCCGCAAGCTTTCTTTTTCACTGCTTTTTCTTGCTTCAAGAATCAATTTCATGATTTTTCAGATTGTCAATAACATTTCTCTTTGTTCATCATTCTTTCAAGAGCCAACAATTTTAACATTCATAAACAACAAGATCAAAAATATGCACTGTTCAAGCATTCATTCAGAAAACAAAAAGTATTGTCACCACATCAATATAATTAAATTAAATTCAAGGATAAATTCGAAATTCATGTACTTCTTGTTCTTTTGAATTAAAACATTTTTCATTTAAGAGAGGTGAAGGATTAATGGATTTTATTCATAGCTTTAAGACATGGTTACTACATACTAATGATCATGAAATAAAGACACAAAACATAGATAAACACAACATAAAAACCGAAAAGCAGAAAGAAATAAGAACAAGGAATGAGTCCACCTTAGTGGCGTCTTCTTCTTGAAGGACCAATGATGTTCTTAAGCTCTTCTATGTCCCTTCCTTGCCTTTTGTTGCTCCTCCCTCATTGCTCTTTGATCTTCTCTTATTTCTTGGAGAATGATGGAGTGCTCATGATGTTCCACCCTTAATTGTTCAACATTGTGGCTCAAATCTTCTAAGGAGGTGTTGAGTTGTTTCCAATAGTTGTTGGAAGGAAAGTGCATCCCTTGAGGAATCTCAGGGATTTCTTGATGATGAGCTTCCTCATGCATCTCTTGAGAACCGTGAAGGATCTCTCTTGCTTGCTCCATCCTCTTCTTGGTGATGGGCTTATCCTCTTCAATGAGAATGTCTCCTTCTATGATAACTCCAGCTGAGTAACATAGATGGCAAATAAGGTGAGGAAAAGCTAGCCTTGCCATGGGTGAGGTCTTGTCGGCTATTTTGTAGATTTCATTGGAGATGACCTCATGAACTTCTACTTCCTCTCCAATCATGATGCCATGAATCATGATGGCCCGATCCACAGTAACTTCAGATCGGTTGCTAGTAGGAATAATGGAGCGTTGAATGAACTCCAACCATCCTCTAGCTACAGGCTTGAGGTCCAGTCTTCTTAGTTGGACTGGCTTGCCTTTGGAGTCTCTCTTCCATTGAGCTCCTTCCACACATATGTCCATAAGGACTTGGTCCAACCTTTGATTAAAGTTGACCCTCCTAGTGTAGGGGCGTTCATCTCCTTGCATCATGGGCAAGTGAAATGCTAACCTCGCATTTTCCGGACTAAAATCTAAGTATTTCCCCCGAACCATTGTGAGATAATTCTTTGGACTGGGGTTCATACTTTGATCATGGTTCCTAGTGATCCATGCATTGGCATAGAACTCTTGAACCATTAAGATTCTGACTTGTTCCATGGGGTTGGTTAAGACTTCCCAACCTCTTCTTCGGATTTCATGTCAGATCTCCGGATACTCATTTTTCTTGAGCTTGAAAGGGACCTCAGGGATCACCTTCTTCTTTGCCACAACATCATAGAAGTGGTCTTGATGGCTCTTGGAGATGAATCTTTCCATCTCCCATGACTCGGAGGTGGAAGCTTTTGTCTTCCCTTTTCCTTTTCTAGAGGATACTCTGGCCTTAGGTGCCATTGATGGTAATGAAAAAACAAAAAGCTTATGCTTTTACCACACCAAACTTAAAATATTGCTCGTCCTCGAGCAATAGAAGAAAGAAGAGAAGAAGAAGAAGGAGAGAATATGGTAGAGAGGGAGAAATGTAGGTTCAGCCAAGTGGGAGAAGAGGGGGTTGTGTTGTGTGAAAATGAAGTAGAATGGAAGGGTATTTATAGGGAGAGGGGGTAGTGTGGATTCGGTCATTTAGGGTGGGAAAGGGTGGGAAAATGTTTTTGAATTTTTGAAGGTAGGTGGGGTTTATGGGGAAGTGTGGATGGATGTGAGTGGTGAAAGGGGTAATTGGGAAGAGGAATTGAGGTGATTGGTGAAGGGTTTTGGGAAGTGTGACATGGGGATGAGTAATCACAAAACTAGGATTAGGAGGTAAGGTGGGAATATGGTAGGTGGGGATCCTGTGGGGTCCACAGATCCTGAGGTGTCAAGGAATTCCATCCTTGCATTAAATAGGCATGTAAAATGCCTTGGCACACCATTCTGGCGTTTAAACGCCCATTGGTGCACGTTCTGGGCGTTCAACGCCCATGTAAAGCATGTTTCTGGCGTTGAACGCCAGTTTCATGCTTGTTACTGGCGTTTAACGCCAGCTTTTCTTCTCTAGGCACAATTCTGGCGTTCAGCGCCAGAATGTTGCTTGTTTCTGGCGTTCAGCGCCAGAATGATGCTCTGTTCTGGCGTTGAACGCCGGCCAGATGCATCTTACTGGCGTTGAACGCCAGCCTGTGCGTCCTCCAGGGTGAAAATTTTTTTCTTCTGCTGTTTTTGATTCTGTTTTTAATTTTTATGATTTTTTCGTGACTCCTCATGATCATGTACCTAATAAAACACAAAATAACAATAAAATAGAATAAAATAAAAATTAGATAAATAAAATTGGGTTGCCTCCCAACAAGCGCTTCTTTAATGTCAATAGCTTGACAGTGGCTCTTATGGAGCCACAAGGTGATCAGGTCAATGTTGTGTAGTCCTAACACCAAACTTAGAGTTTGGATATGGAGTTTTAACACCAAACTTAGAGTTTGGTTGTGGCCTCCCAACACCAAACTTAGAGTTTGACTATGGGGGCTCTTCTTGACTCTGAACTGAGAAAAGCTCTTCATGCTTACTCTCTTTTGTCACAGAGGGGTGGCCATGTGTCTTAAACACAAGGTAGTCCCCATTCAAGTGAAGGACTAATTCGCCTTTGTTGACATCTATCACAGCTCCTGCTGTGGCTAGGAAAGGTCTTCCAAGGATGATGCAATCATCCTCTTCCTTCCTAGTGTCTAAGATTATGAAATCAGCAAGGATGTAAAGGCCTTCAACCTTTACTAACACGTCCTCTACTATTCCATAAGCTTGTCTCAATGACTTGTCTGCCAATTGTAATGAGAACAAGGCAGGTTGTACCTCAATGATCCCCAGCTTCTCCATTACAGAGAGTGGCATAAGATTTATCCCTGACCCCAGATCACATAGAGCTTTTTCAAAGCTCATGGTGCCTATGGTGCAAGGTATTAAGAACTTGCCAGGATCCTGTTTCTTTTGAGGTAGAATTTTCTGAATCCAAGTATCTAGTTCATTAATGAGCAAGGGAGGTTCACTTTCCCAAGTCTCATTACCAAACAACTTGGCATTCAGCTTCATGATAGCTCCTAAGTATTGAGCAACTTGCTCTCCAGTTACATCTTCATCCTCTTCAAAGGAAGAATAGTCTTCAGAGCTCATGAATGGCAGAAGGAGATTTAATGGAATCTCTATGGTCTCTATATGGGCCTCAGATTCCTTTGGATCCTTAATAGGAAATTCCTTCTTGCTTGAGGGACGTCCCAGGAGGTCTTCCTCACTAGGATTTTCGTCCTCCTCCTCCCTTGTGCATTCGGTCATATTGACTTATATCAATGGCCTTGCACTCTCCTTTTGGATTATCTTCTGTATTGCTTGGGAGAATACTGGGAGGAGTTTCAATAACTTTCTTACTCAGCTGGCCCACTTGTGCCTCCAGATTTCTAATGGAGGATCTTGTTTCACTCATGAAACTGAAAGTGGCCTTTGACAGATCAGAGACTATATTGGCTAAATTAGAAGTGTTTTGTTCAGAATTCTCTGTCTGTTGCTGAGAAGATGATGGATATGGCTTGCTATTGCTCAGCCTATTGCATCCACCATTGTTAAAACCTTGTTGAGGTTTTTGTTGATCCTTCCATGAGAAATTTGGATGATTTCTCCATGATGAGTTATAGGTGTTTCCATAAGGTTCACCCATGTAATTAACCTCTGCCATGGCAGGGTTCTCAGGATCATAAGCTTCTTCAGAAGCTGCCTCTTTAGTACTGTTGGATGCATGTTGCCATCCATTCAGATTTTGAGAGATCATGTTGACCTGTTGAGTCAACACTTTGTTCTGAGCCAATATGGCATTCAGAGTATCAATTTCAAGAACTCCTTTCTTCTGAGGTATCCCATTATTCACGAAATTCCTCTCAGAAGTGTACATGAATTGGTTGTTTGCAACCATATCAATGAGTTCTTGAGCCTCTTCAGGCGTTTTCTTCAGGTGAATAGATCCACCTGCAGAATGATCCAGTGACATTTTCGAAAATTCAGATAGACCATAATAGAATATATCTAATATGGTCCATTCTGAAAACATGTCAGATGGACATCTTTTGGTCAGCTGCTTGTATCTTTCCCAAGCTTCATAGAGAGGTTCACCATCTTTTTGTTTGAAGGTTTGAACATCCACTCTTAGCTTGCTCAGCTTTTGAGGAGGAAAGAATTTATCCAAGAAGGCAGTGACCAGCTTATCCCAGGAGTCCAGGCTGTCCTTGGGTTGTGAATCCAACCATATTCTAGCTCTGTCTCTTACAGCAAAAGGGAAAAGCATGAGTCTGTAGACTTCAGGATCAACTCCATTCGTCTTTACAGTCTCACAGATCTGCAAGAACTCAGTTAAAAACGGATAAGGATCTTCAGATGGAAGTCCATAAAACTTGCAGTTTTGTTGCATTAAGGCAACTAGCTGAGGTTTCAGCTCAAAGTTATTGGCTCCAATGGCAGGAATGGAGATGCTTCTTTCATCAAATTTGGACGTTGGCTTTGTGAAGTCACCAAGCATTCTCCTTGCATTATTATTATTTTCGGCTGCCATCTCCTTCTCTTGTTCCAATATTTCTGAAAGGTTACCTTTAGAATAATGTAATTTAGCTTCTCTTAACTTCCTTTTCAGAGTCCTTTCACGTTCTGGATCAATTTCAACAAGAGTGCCTTTTTTCCTGTTCCTGCTCATATGAAAGAGAAGAAAACAAGAAAAGAAAGAGGAATCCTCTATGTCACAGTATAGAGATTCCTTTATGTTAGTAGAAAAAGAAAGGGGTAGAAGAAATAAAAGTGAAGAATCCAAACACAAGGGATATATTGGGTTCGGATTTTTAGATGAAGAGAGGTGAAGAGAAGTGTTAGTAAATAAATAATTAAATAGAATAAGAAAAGAGAAGGGAAATTTCGAAAATAATTTTTAAAAAGGGATTAGTGATTTTCGAAAATTAGAGATAAATGTAATTAAAATTAAAACATGAAGCATTTAGTTAATTAAAAAGAATTTTTGAAAAAGAGAGAGATATTTTCGAAAATTGAAGAGGAAAAAGTAGTTAGGTGGTTTTGAAAAAGATAAGAAACAAACAAAAAGTTAGTTAGTTGATTGAAAAAGATTTGAAATCAAATTTTAAAAAGATAAGAAGATAAGAAGTTTAGATAAGATATTTTAAAATCAAATTTTGAAAAAGATAAAATTTTTGAAAAAGATAAGGTAAAAGATAAAAAGATCTAATTTTTAAAATGACTTAACTAACAAGAAACTACAAGATAAGATTCTAGAACTTAAAGATTGAACCTTTCTTAATAAGAAAGTAACAAACTTCAAATTTTTGAACCAATCACATTAATTGTTAGCTTAATTTTCGAAAATTTGATAAAAAGATAAGAAAAAGATTTTGAAAATAATTTGAAAAATATTTTTGAGATTTTCAAAAATGATAAAAAAAATGAAAAGATATGATTTTTGAAAAAGATTTTAAAAAGATAAGATTTTTAAAATTGAAATTTTGACTTGACTTGTAAGAAACAACTAATTTTAAAAATTTTTGACCAAGTCAACCCAAAATTTCGAAAATTTGGAGGGAAATAAGGAAAAGATATTTTTTTATTTTTGAATTTTTAATTATGAGAGAGAAAAACAAAAAAAATACTCAATGCATGAAATTTTTAGATCAAAACAATGAATGCATGCAAGAATGCTATGAATGTCAAGATGAACACCAAGAACACTTTGAAGATCATGATGAACATCAAGAACATATTTTGAAAAATCTTTGATGCAAAGAAAACATGCAAGACACTAAACTTAGAAATCTTGAATGCATGGACTCTAACAAACGAAAAATGCATATGAAAAACAACAAACAACACAAAGCAAGAAAACATCAAGATCAAACAAGAGGACTTATCAAGAACAACTTGAAGATCATGAAGAACACTATGAATGCATGGAATTTTCGAAAAATGCAAGAAAAGTTTTTTTAAAGCATGCAATTGACACCAAACTTAAAAATTGACTCAAGACTCAAATAAGAAACAAAAAATATTTTTGGTTTTTTATGATTTTCTGATTTTTTTTGGATTTTCATTAAAAAAAAAATTTTTCGAAAATATTTAAAAAAAACGAAAAAGAAAAGAAAAATTTTGAAAAAGATTTTTGAAAAGAAAATTACCTAATCTGAGCAACAAGATGAACCGTCAGTTGTCCATACTCGAACAATCCCCGGCAACGGCGCCAAAAACTTGGTGGACGAAATTGTGATCACATCAATGTAGTATTCTTTGTTGTTGTATGGAATCCTTATTATGGCACTTATGTGTGGACACAACTCCATTCAACTAACCAGCAAGTGTACTGGGTCGTCCAAGTAATACCTTACGTGAGTAAGGGTCGATCCCACAGAGATTGTTGGTATGAAGCAAGCTATGGTCATCTTGTAAATCCCAGTCAGGAGGATAAAATTATGGAATTTAGAAAATCAAATATGATTAATAAAAATAAACAGAAAATAAAATGGATAGAGATACTTATGTAAATCAATAGTGGAAATTTCAGATAGGCGTATGGAGATGTTGTGCTCCTCTTGAATCTCTACTTTCTTATTACATTCATCCAATCCTTCTTACTCCTTTCCATGGCAAGCTGTATGTAGGGCATCACCGTTGTCAATGGCTACATCCCATCCTCTCAGTGAAAACGTTCCTATGCTCTGTCACAGCACGGCTAATCATCTGTCGGTTCTCAATCAGGTTGGAATAGAATCCCTTGATTCTTTTGCGTTTGTCATCATGCCCAGCCTTCAGGAGTTTGAAGCTCGTCACAGTTATTCAATCCCAGAATCCTACTCAGAATACCATAGACAAGGTTTAGACTTTTCGGATCCTCATGAATGCCGCCATCTATCTAGCTTATACCACGAAGATTTTGTTGGGGAATCTAAGAGATATGCGCTCGGCCTAGAGTAGAACGGAAGTGGTTGTCAGTCACGCGCGTTCATAGGTGAGAATGATGATGAGTGTCACGGATCATCACATTCATCAAAGTTAAGTGCAACGTATATCTTGGAATAAGAATAAAAGAGAATTGAATAGAAAGTAATAGTAATTGTATTGAAACTTGAGGTACAGCAGAGCTCCACACCCTTAATCTATGGTGTGCAGAAACTCCACTGTTGAAAATACATAAGTAAAAGGTTCAGGCATGGCCGAATGGCCAGCCCCCCATGATCTGAGAACTAATCGTCCCAAGGTGTTCCTTAGATCTAAAGTGATCAAAAGATGACTAATACATTAGTAAAAAGTCTTATTTATACTAAACTAGCTACTAGGGTTTACATGAGTAAGTAATTGATGCATAAATCCACTTCCAGGGCCCACTTGGTGTATGTTTGGGTTGAACTTGATCTATCCACGAGCTGAGGCTTTTCTTGGAGTTGAACTCCAAGTTATAACGTGTTTTGGGCGTTCAACTCCGGATCATGACGTTTTTCTGGCGTTTAACTCCAGACAGCAGCATGTACTTGGCGTTCAACGCCAAGTTACGTCGTCAATTTCCGAATAAAGTATGGACTATTATATATTTCTAGAAAGCTCTGGATGTCTACTTTCCAACGCCGTTGAGAACGCGCCAATTGGAGTTCTGTAGCTCCAGAAAATCTATTTCGAGTGCAGGGAGGTCAGATTCCAACAGCATCAGCAGTCCTTTTGTCAGCCTTTTTCAGAGTTTTGCTCAAATCCCTCAATTTCAGCTAGAAATTACCTGAAATCACAGAAAAACACACAAACTCATAGTAAAGTCCAGAAATGTAAATTTAACATAAAAACTAATGAAAACATCCCTAAAAGTAGCTTGAACTTACTAAAAACTACCTAAAAACAATGCCAAAAAGCGTATAAATTATCCGCTCATCAAGTAGTTGAGTACATTGTTGATAAATGTGAAAAGAAAGAGGAAAAGAAAATGAAATTCACATTTAATTCTATAAAAAAAATTAAAAAGTACAAAACATTCATCCAATTAAAAAAAAAATGTTTGTTGAGTTTGGAAAACTAATCCTTGATTAATGTGACCAACAAATATTATTAGGTGATTATCAATTATTTGTGTAATTTATTTGGTTTAGTGTGCAGGAAAATAAGTTAAACAAAAATGGTCCAAAAAACTTGAAATGCAACCTAAAAGTTGTTTCACCCATGAAACAAATGATTAAACACCTTGTTCCATTAAGAGAATAGGTAAGTTGCATGCAACAAAATCGAAGTCCTCTCTCTCTCTCTCTCTCTCTCTCTCTCTCTCTCTCTTGAACATGTTAAGCTCTGAAGATGGAGAAGAAGATAGTTTTAGGTTTGAACTTATTTCAATCTTGGAAGCTTCACTCTTCTATAATAAGGGTGAATGGCCAAAGGTTGAAGGCAAGAGAGAGTAGAACAAAGCATTGAGTTCAGTTTTCACAGCTACCTAATCTATTTTGTATCCTTCTCCTTCATGGTGTTCATTTAGTATTTTTTTTCTCAGTTTAGGCTATCTGAGTCTCATTGAAAAAGGTAAACATGGCGAGGTTGTAAGAAAAAGCCAATGAGAGGTAAAAGGCAGTGAGATTAACTTGGAGAAAAAGGCATAAGATGTCTCAGTTTTTCTTTGTTCATCTTTCTATTTTGTGTCATGATCCTGAGAGGATTCTCTTACAAGTTGGGTTAGCACTTGGCTGTTGAAAGCTAGGTTGAATCCTAGTCAAATTCAAATTGAGTTAGAATATGGATTTGTCCCAGATAGGATTGGGTAGATCCTAGAAAAAATTTAGCGTCTCTAATTTTATGAAAATTATAGTGAAATTCTATCATAGTTGTGATGGAGACTGGATGTAGAATACATTGCACTAAGTAGTTGAACCAGGATACATCGTGGTACAAATCTCTCTTCTCTTCTTTGTTTCTGGCTCTACTTAACTTCAGACACAAAAGTAATTCATCTTTTGAACTATCATAAGTTTTCCAGTTTTATCTCATAAAGTGATAAGAGACAAAAATAAAATATCTCGTAAGTTTCATTCAAGAAAAGCTCAAATCACAAGTTTGAAAAAGGGTGGCCAAGATTCAACCCCCTTCTCTGAGCTACTGATAAACATCAATTAGTATCAGAGCTTGATCTCAAAAAGATCAAGTTTTACAACTTGGAAGAAAGATCTTAATGGCAAGCAACAATGGTTCCAACGTGGTGGCCTATACTCTGTGTAAGGTCCCACATCAGTTGGGGAGGGGAACGAAACGTGCCTTATAAGGGTGTGGATACCTCTCCCTAGCATGACGCATTTTGACGAGTGAGTGTGGGGGGTTTCGGCTATCATCCTATCGACAAAGTCAAAACCGTGAGGCCTTGTGTGCCAAAGCAGACAATATCGTGCTAACGTGTGTTCTGGACTGTTACAGATGGTATCAGAGCCAAAGCTTGGATCGATGTGCCAACGAGGGAGCTGGGCTCCCTTAGGGGGGTGGATTGTAAGGTCCCACATCGGTTGGGGAGGGAAACGAAGCATGCCTTATAAGGGTGTGGATACCTCTCCCTAGCATGACGCGTTTTGACGAGTGAGTGTGGGGGGGCTTCGGTTATCATCCCTATCGTCAAAGACAAAACTGTGAGGAAGAACTACAGCTATTGGAAGGAAAGAATGAAGATTTTTGCTCAATCAGTGGACTACAACATATAGAAAATCATCATGAACGGTCTCCAAGTCCCTACCCAAATAGGAGCAGATGGTGTAGTTGTTCCCAAGACTAAAGGTGAATGGAATGATGAAGACAAGAAGAAAATAGAGCTCAATGCTAAATCTGTCAACATGCTTAAATGTGCAATCAGCTTTGAGGAATATCGAAAGGTATCAAGGTACAAAATAATAGAGGAGATCTGGGATAAGCTTCAAGTCACTCACGAAGGCACTATCCAAGTGAAGCAGACCAGAATAGACATGCTGTGTAAAAAGTACGAGATGTTCTCTATGAAAGAAGGATAATCTATTGACGAAATGTTCGAAAGATTCACTGTCATCATCAACGGCTTAGATGCTATGGAGATTACCCATCCAGAACCTGTGCTAGTGAGAAAAGTCCTGAGAAGTCTCTCAAAAGATTAGGAAACTAAGGCTATAGTCATAGCCGAAAGTAGTGGCATCAGTCAAATAACTTATGATTAATTGAGAGAAAAATTATTTGCTTTTGAAATCACTATTTTGAAAAACGATACAAAAAAATGAATTACTCTCAAATCATTCACTGAGTCTCTGGATGGTAAATCCAATGATAATTTATTTGATGACGAATTTGTTTTTTTTGCCAAGAAATTTAGAAAAATGATGAAGCTTAAAGGAAGAAGCAAGGGAGACATTTCAAGAAGACCAAAAAGGGACTTAAGCAAAGTTTTCTACCACAACTGCAAAGAAGCTGGTCACTACAAGTTTGACTATCCTAAACCGAAGAAGGAAGACAAGACTAGAAAAGACAAGAAGAAGGGGATTCTGGCCTGTTGGGAAGATCTGGAGAACGATTCAGACGATGATGAAGATTCAGAAGACAAATTGCAAGCCTGTCCTATGGCTGATCATACTAATGAGGTAATTTTCATTGAACCTTCTACTAAAGATCTTCATCTCATGATAGATCACCTCACTAAAAAATTGAAAAATTTTCTTAATCAATGCCATGATCTTAAAACGGCAAATAACATCTTAAAAGCTGAAAATGCTTTTCTCAAAGATAAACTAAAAGAAGCCGAAATCACTGTGGATCTTGTTGAAGAAAACAAGTGGCTCAAGGCTGAAATTAGTGGTTGTGAGAATCATCATTCAGTGATTACATATTTAAACTATTTTGAAGAAAATAATAAGTTGCATAAAGAGGTTAAAAGCTTAAAGAAAGGTCTAGTCAAGTTTGCTCAAAGTTCTGAAAATTTAAATAAACTTTTGGCTAGCTAAAAGCCTCTTTGTAAAAAGGCTGATTTGGATTTTTATGAAAAATCTGAATTTATTTTTGAAAAATCACTATTTGCAAATGTAGCTTCTACTTCAGATAACATAAGATTTCAAAATCCAACTAATCTGAAAAAACAGCAAGCTAAAAGATTTTGTCGTCTATGCAATCGGGATGGACATTTTCCTATTCAGTATTTTATAACTGAAAAAGTAATTGGTGTCAAGGTATACAAAATAGTAGGCAACTACAATGGTCTTGGCCAAAAGAGATGGTTTAACATTAAAGGATCCAAAATGATTTGGATACCTAAAGTCACTTGAGAATGTTTTGTCGGTTTGCCTAACATCTAAAAGAAAGGACAACATGTGGTACTTGGACAGCGGATACTCTAGGCATATGATTGGAAAGTCTACATTTTTCATCAAGCTAGACAAGTATGATGGAGGCTTCGTAACTTTCAGTGATAATGGTAAAGAAAATATAGTGACCATAGGTAAAGTAGGTAAAAATTTCTCTTCATTCATAAATGATGTTTTTTCTTGTTGACAGATTGAAACACAATTTACTAAGTATTAGCCAATTATGCGATCTAGGATACTTGGTTATCTTTAGGAAATTGAATTGCTTAGTCATTTGTGAAAAACTCGGTGAAGTTTTGTTTGAAGCAAAAAGGTTCAATAATGTGTATGGACTCACTCTAGAGAAATTAAAATAATTGTGGCATGTTTTACTTCAATAGAATCTAAAAAATGGCTTTGGCATATGAAATTGGGACATGCAAGCTTGTACCAAATTTCTAAGCTAGTAAAGAAAAAATTGGTTAGAGGCATTTCTAACATAAAGTTTGATAAAGACATCACTTGCGATGCTTGTCATTTGGGCAAACAAACAAAATCTTATTTTAAGCCCAAGGATGGAATCTCTACCAAAAGGCCATTGGGAATGCTACATATTGATCTTTTCGGTCCTATAAGAACTCAAAGTTTGGGAGGAAAATATTATGGTTTAGTAGTGGTTGATGATTTCTCTAGATATGGATGGATTCTTTTCTTAGCTCACAAAAATGATGCATTCAATGCTTTCTCTTTTCTTTGTAAAAAGATTCAAAATGAAAAGGATTTGAAAATTGCTTTTATAAAAAGTGATCATGTGAAGGAATTTAAAAATCAAGAATTTAAAAAATTTTGTGATGACTTTGGAATCTCTCATAATTTTTCATGTCCCAGAACTCCCCAACAAAATGAGATTGTTGAAAGAAAAAATAGAAGTCTCCAAGAAATGACTAGAGCAATGCTGAGGTTCCAAAATTTTTTTGGACAGAGGCTGTAAATACATCATACTATATATTAAATAGAACCATTATTAAAAAGTTATTAAAGAAAATACCCTATGAGCTACGGAAAAGAACTCCGTGAAACCTCAAATACTTTCACATATTTGGATGTAAATATTTTTACATAACAACAAAGAAAATCTTGAAAAATTTGATCCAAAATTTTATGAAGGCTTGTTTGTAGGATATTTAACCACTAGTAAAGCATATAAAATCTATCTCAAAGAACATAGAACTATAGAGGAATCCATACATGTTTCTTTTTGAGACACTAACATTATTCCAAGTTCTGTTATTGAAGATGATGCAGGTACTGAAGTTGATTTGGACCCTAAAGAAAATCAAGGAAAGGATGAACAAGTTCCAATAGTGGAAGAAAAATCAAACTCTGTAACCGAGAATGCAGAAGACAATTCGGTTTTGTCTCCTGATGAAGCAGGAGATTCTCGAGCTATAAGCATTGCTGAACCAAACCAAAGCCAACCTGAAGCCACCTCTCAAAGGCCTAGAGAATAGAAGTTCTTAAAGAACTATCCTCATGAATTCATCATTGGTGATCCATCCCATGGAGTTACCACTAGGTCCTCAAGCAAAAAGAAAGTCGAAATCAACAATTTTGCTCTATTATCCCAATTGGAGCCGCAAAATATGAAGGAAGCTCTTAAAGATCCTTCGTGGGTTAAATCCATGGAAGAAGAGCTAAGCCAATTTGAAAAGAATGAGGTTTGGACTCTTGTGTCTTATCCAAATGGTAAGAAGGTAACCGGCACCAAATGGATATTTAGAAACAAATTGGGTGAGGATGGTTGTGTGATTCGTAACAAGGTTATATTAGTGGCCCAAGGTTACGATCAAGAAGTGTGCATTGACTTTGATGAGTCATTTGCTCCGATGGCTAGAATGGAAGCAATAAGATTATTACTTGCCTATGCTGCCCACAAAGACTTTAAATTATATCAAATGTATGTCAAATAAGCATTTTTAAATGGCTTTATTGATAGAGAAGTATACGTAGCTCAACTCTCCGATTTTGAAAACAAAGATTTTCTAAATCATGTTTTTAAACTTACAAAAGCACTTTATGGTTTGATACAAGCCCCTCAAACTTGGTATGAAAGGCTAAGTACCTTCTTGTTGCAAAATAATTTTCAAATGAGAACTACGGACACTACTCTTTTCATTAAAGAATCTAATGATGATTTCTTGCTTGTCCAAGTGTATATAAATGATATTGTATTTGGACTGGCTAATGAAACCTTGTTTGAAGAGTTTGGAAAACTAATGACTAGTAAGTTTGATATGAGTATGATGGAAGAACTTACATTCTTCCTTGGTCTTCAAATCAAATAAACTCTTAGTGGTATTTTTGTTCACCAAGGTAAATATGCCAAGGAGTTAGTAAAGAAATTCGGTTTAGAAAATTCCAAACCAATGGGCACTCCTATGCATCCAAATACTAAACTAGACAAGGACAAAAATGGGAAAGATGTTGATGAAACTAGGTATAGAGAAATGATTGGATCACTCATATATCTTACATCTCTAGACTGGACATAGTTTAAAGTGTGGGTGTATGTTCTAGATTTCAATCTCACCCAAAAGAATCACATCTTTTAGCCGTTAAAAGAATCATTAGATACATTAAAGGCACATCTGACCTCGGTTTAGGGTATCCCAAAACTAATGAATTCTATGTAGTTGGATATTGTGATGCAGATTTTGCAGGTGATCGTGTGGATAGAAGAAGTACATCGGGAATGTGTTAATTTTTTAGACAATCCTTAAATATTTGGTCAAGCAAAAATCAAGCTATTATTGTTGAATCCACGATTGAAGTCGAATATATATCTGCCTCTACTTACTGTTTACAATTAATTTGGCTCAAAACTCAGTTAGCCAATTACAAATTGAAAATCAATAGTATCCCTTTGCTTTGTGACAATATGAGTGCCATTAATATTTCTAAAAATCCTGTGTTGCACTCAAGAACTAAGCACATTGAGGTTAGATATCATTCTATAAGGGAACATGTGCAAAAAGAAACTATTGATATTCAATTTGTGAAATTGGAGGATCAATTAGCTAATATCTTCACAAAGCCATCGTGTGAAGATATGTTTTGTAAACTGAGAACTGTACTAGGAATAATTGACATTAAATCTATGGAGTAATTGTATCTAATGAGCTTCCAAGTGTTTCTGTCTCACAAGTTGCAGGGAAACAAAATTGGGCAAATGATGATCTCATATGTAAAACTTGAACAATATCCAGAAATCTAACGGGTTATGAACTAGAAATAAGCCACAAAGTGGCCTCGTATGATTCTTCATCGTCAACGGCCCAAGTGAGATAAACTTTACTTGATGAAATGGGCCTCATATCTCTTAATCATTAAATATTAAAATTTTGTTTCTTTTTCTCTTTCTTCTCTATTTCTAGTCACTTCAGTCAGTGTTCTTTCTGATCCATCATGCCATGTCTTTTCAAAATTTGCGTTCTCTTTGTATTTCAAACTTCTCCTTGAAAACCGTTTCATTAAAATTTTGTGTTTTAAAGAAAAGTCTTTCATTGTGCATTTATGATTGTTTCTTAATCAAGATAACCTCTCACTTCTCCTCCTCCACATTCCACCCTTCATCCATCAGGACACTTTGTTCCTTCCAGTCGTCCATCCAGAGGTCCCAAACGGCCTAATCTTCAACCTACTAGGGAACCCTCTAACATCGACTCTCTTGATTTCAAAATTAAATTTAGTAAATCATCTCATTCTCACTATGATCATCATCATTTTTCTCACTGCATGGATTATAAATTTCATAAATAAGTTATTTCAAACCAGACCTTCTGTTCTTCTTTTGTTGTTGATTTTGATGCATTGTCTGAAAAAGGAGATTGATTTCAAAAATAATTTTCAAACTCTGAAATGGGATAACATTTTTAAGATTCAAAAACCAGTTTATCCAAATCTAGTTAGAGAGTTCTATGCTAACTTACTCTTTCATGAGAAAGAACTCCATTCCTATGTTAAGGGTACTCAAATTATTTTGAATACGAACATCATCAATAGTGATGCCCTCAGGTATCAAGACATAGGGGTAAGGGCATATATGTCTGAAAAATGGAATGACCATGTTAGTGTCTCTCATTAAGAAGTTTTGGCCAGAATTTGTGAAAACCTCTCTCTTTTGGATGGTGTGACCTTCACCCATAGGGCTCTAGGATTTGTTAGATCCCAAATCCATCGCATTGTGACTCATATCATCACGCCTTAAAGCGGGTCTTTTCAATAAGTAATGGTTTGTGATACACTGGTACTTTATACCATTCTGAACTCTATTTCCATTTTTTTTGCCTATCTTATGATTCACCATATGTGAGACTGTGTCAAAAGTAAAAATAGTTCTCTTTCTTATAGAATATTTTTGACTTGCTTGTTTGAATATTTTTTAATTGATTTGAGTAATGAGCCCGTAGAAAATAAATTTTCACTCTAAAAGGTGGGGTTACAATAAACCAAGTTAAAGGAAAGGGCACAAAGATCTCTAAGGCTTCGATCATGGATGAAAGTGAAGATGAAAGCCTTCCATCACCCTCTGTCACTGGCACCTCGGATTCCCACAAGTACCTGATCATTGGAATTGTCAAAGATGTCCTCCAAGAGTTTGTATCGATGACCACGCAAATAGTCAAATTCAGCAAGGAAACTCGAAAGATTGCAATCCAAAATGAAAAATCCTTGTTAAAATCTCATGATAGGGTTGCGGTGCTTTTAAAGCACCTGGACTCCCTTGATGAAGATCAAGCACATTTCGACAAAGAAGAAGACTTTTGGAATCTGAAGAAGAGGAATCTGATGCCTAGTTTTCTCCCTGCTGCCAACTGAAGTTTGATGTTTTGTTGCTTCTGATTTCTGAACTATGGTTTCTAGTTTTTTTAACACTATTTTTGGATAAGTGTAATAACTTTAGACATTTTAACTCTGATTGTTATGCATGCTTAGTTTGCTATTCTACTCTATTTATTACTGTGTTTTTTGCAGGTTTTCCTCCTATCCTAATAACAAAAAAATTTGACTTGAATGATCCTGTATTAAGAGCGAAATTGGCTAAAGGAATGGATCATCACAAAAGGGGGAGTACATGAAAAATAAATTGAAGTATGGAATGGCTGCTAAATAATAAGCTGCCTTTCTGCTTTGGTTGCTATATGGTGTGAAATTGGCTGCTAAATAGCTATCTCTGTTTTGAAATTTTGTGAAAAATTCACATCAAATTTTTGTCCTAAATTTATGCGTGATTTTAAAATTTGAACCTTTTATCTGTTTTTGATTGCGTGAAAAATGTGTCTGATATAAGGTTGTGATAGGTGGAACTGTTACTTGCTTTAGATTATTTCCACTCTGCTTTTATATGAAAGTGCTTCTAGGTCATCAAAAATGCAAACATTCAAGGGGAATTTGATGATCAAAAGACAGGGGGAGTGTCATAAATCATCAAAAGGAAGTTTCTCTTCTTAAATCTATTTCAATTCATTTTTAATAACGTTTGTCATCAAGAGGAAGATTGTTGAGTTTAAAAAACTAATCCTTGATTAATGTGATGAACAAATATTATTAGGTGATTATCAATTGTTTGTGTAATTTGTTTGGTTTAGTGTGAAGGAAAAAAGTTAAACAAAAATGATCCAAAAAGCTTGAGATGCATCCCAAAAGCTGTTTGGCCCAAAAAATAAATGGTCAAGCCCACACACACACTTTGGCCCATCATAACCAAACTAAGCTTCATCACAAGTTTTTGAACCTAATGAGGAAGTAAGAAATCAAATAGGCCCAAACAAAGATCCAAGCCCATTCGAAGAAGCTTCCAAAACTCCACCTTCAGAAACTTGAACCTCAAGTTCAATTCAATTGAATTTCTTCTAGCTTCCACCGAAAGCCAAACCCTCTCTCCTCTCTCTTTCTCTTCTTTGAGGTCAAAGCTCAGAACCAAGAAAGAAGAAAATAGAAAGAGCCGAAGCTAGGTTGTGATGAAGAACAAAAAGTTATTTTCAAATCCAAGCAAGAAGAATGACTACAACAAAGAAGCTATTCTCATTCAGTCAAGAGCACATCAAAAAGCTTCTTTCCCCACTTGTGCTACACCTAGGAACCATAATTTTCCAAGCCACAAGTACCAATCTAGCAACCATGGAGAATGTGAAGTCAAATATAGTCAGAAGCTCATCCACGGTCCAAATCCAAACTTGGGACCAAAGCAAAGATCAATGGACAAGATTAAAGGAGTTTGATGAAAAAGGATGAGAGAGAATATGTAAGTTGCATGTAATAGAATCGAAGTGCTCTCTCTCTCTCTTCTGAACACGCTGGTGTAAGCTCAGAGGATGGAGAAGAAGAAAGTTTTAGGTTTGAACTTGTTTCAACTGTCGAAATTTCACTCTTCTATAATAAGGGTGAACAGCCAAGGGTTGAAGGCAAGAGAAAGTAGAACAAAGTACTGAGTTCAGTTCTCATAGCTACCTAAGCTGTTTTGTGTCCTTCTCCTTCATGGTGTTCATTTAGATTTTTTTTTCTTAGTTTAGTCTATTTGAGTCTCATTGAAAAAGGCAAACATGGTGAAGTTGTAAGAAAAAGCCAATGAGAGGTAAAAGGCAGTGACATTAACATGGAAAAAATTCATAAGATGTCTCAGTTTTTCTTTGCTCATCTTTCTGTTTTGTGTCATGATCCTGAGAGGATTTTCTTTCAAGTTGGGTTAGCACTTGACTGTTGAAAGTTAGATTGAGTTGTAGTCAAATTCAAATTGGATTAGAATCTAAATTTGTCCCAGATAGGATTGGGTAGATCCTAGAAAAAATTGGCGTCTATAATTTTGTGAAAATTATAGTGAAATTTCATCATAGTTGAGATGGAGACTAGATGTAGACTACATTGCACTAATTAATCGAATCAGAATATATCATGGTGCAAATCTCTCTTCTGTTCTCTGTTTCTGACTCTACTTAACTTGAGAGACAAAAGTAATTCGTCTCCTGAACTATCACAAGTTTTCCAATTTTATCTTATAAAGTGATTGGAGACAAAAATAAAATATCTCCTAAGTTTCATTTAAAAAAAGCTCAAGTCACAACTCACAAGTTTGAAAAAGGGGTGGCCAAAATTCACCCCCTCCTCTTAGCCACTGATAACCATCAATGTTCATTTTTTTCACATTCAAATGGTAAAATGATTTCTTTTGGACAAAAAGAAGAGAAAAAAGATGACATCTTAGTGTAAGAAAAATAATGATGTGTATTTTTTGAGCATTTTCATTTGTATTTTCTTATTTTGCTAACATCTCTTATCCCAATAGGTTTAGAGCTAAATTCTTTAAGCTATTAATTCTGTATTGCAACTTAAATTTATAGAAACTGCTCTAACTGAACGATACTGTTTGTTGCCAACTATAGCAAAGCTTTTATTTCAGTGTGATCGTTGTTAAGATTTTATTACTATTGTACATGAACAAATTGTTGATTACAGTAGGTTGTACATGAACATTAAATATATATTTCTAAAAAAATTCTAAATTGTAATTTTCGTTACTTTTATATTTATTTTTTATTTTTTTGTCAACAACCAATAATATTTTTAACAAATAAAAAAAATATATGCATAACGAAAAATTTGCAAATTTTAAGAATAAAAATATCACATTTTTTAAATTATATTTGCAAAAAATCGCATTAAAAGCGTAATCTCTAAAATATTTTTTTTGAGAAATACATATTTAATATTAGATACTTTTGTCGTGTTTTTAAATTATTCGATGCAATTTTTGTCGATAACAAAATTTTGGTACATTTTTTCAATGACAAAATCATTTCACTGTATTTTTAGTAGTTTACCCTATTATTATTAATATAATTCTTTTTATTATTATTTTATTCTGGTAATGTACCATTCTTAATGTTTTTTTTAAACTACATTTCACATTGTATTTGATTTTTCGGGTAAGGTTTTTTAAATCACATTTCAATTTTCTAAACACCTAAAGCAACCAAACAAACCCATGTTTTCTTGGACCTAAAATAAGTCCATATTAGTCATCTCTATTTAAATTCATTCAGAAAAGATTGTTTATAGTCGAAAATAGTGTCAACACTAATCAATAAACCCATTTTACACAAAAATTGTTCTCCAACCCTTTACCAGGCCCTTTACAAAGAAACTCTTGAGTGATATTATAATTAACTAGCAATGAGAGCTCCACGTGACAGGCCTTCTGCCTAACCTACAACACAGCACAGAATCTGTCCCGTAACAGAAATTTGTCTTCGTCTCATATCGCCACCAATTTTCTATACGTGTAGAACCACCAACTCATTCTACACTAGAGAATTCACCTTTACCATAAAAAAAAAAAAAAGAATTCGGATGGCACTATTCAAAAGTTTAGAGCTAAACTAGTTGTCAAAAATTTTCATCAACCATATCTTATAAATTTTCAAGAAGTGTTTAGTCCTGTCATAAGACCAATCACTATTAGAAATTTAGAATTATTCTTGCTACAACACTATCTATTAATTGAAATTTGAGGTAATTTAATTTTAATAACGCCATTTTAAATAGCAATTATATATGTATATATATGACAACCTGAAGGCTTTGTGCAACAAGTATCTTCTCTTGTTTGTAAATTAAACAAAAGCCTTCATGACCTTAAATAAATTCCAAGAGAATGTTTCTTAAAATTAAGTTCTACTCTTTAATCTTTTGGTTTTAAGAGCACCAAATATATTTCTCTATTTGTCAAACAAGGTTTCACTTATGTTATTTATATTTCACGTTACGTTGATGGCATCATTATAACATAAAATGATGCTGCTGAAGTTGATTTGATGATAAAAAAAATTGAATAACATGTTTACTTTAAAGGATCTTAGAGTTCTTCATAATTTCTTAAATATTGAAGTGTATCAGCAATCAAAAGGGTAGATTCATCTATCACAAATCAAATATATTGAGAATTTGTTATCCAAAGTTGGCATGAACCCAGTTTTATCCATGCCAACTCTTATGATCTCTTCCCTACAATTTCTATTACCAGGCTCTGAGCAATTTGAAGACCCTTCCTTATATAGATCGATTATTGAACTAAACATTCCAATTACGTGTACAATGTGTAAGAGATAAGATAAACTTCAAGCTTCTACATATAGTTCCCATTTTAGGTACTGAATAAATTACGGATATCTTTACAAAATCGCTCTCTTCTATAACTTTGGATAAACTTAGGATCAAATTTAGAGTAGTTCAAAGGTCACTCTTGAGTTTGAAGGGGGAGAGTTTTGTAAAATCTATAAGGGATACTAATATGACTTAGTCAACTATTCTTTGTTAGGATTATTATTCAATTATGACAGTGAATGCTCAATTAGTTAGCAAGTCTTGGAGTGAATATTGATACGTATATATAGCTACTTAATATATTGGCATATTAGTTAACTGTACTCAATACAATTCTTCATTTTTAGTTTTCCTGCACTTTCCGCTATACATTGTTTTGTTCACATTTGTTTATGATCTCTAGTGAAGATCTCTTCACATATTCTTTTCTCAAAAATGAATAATAGAACACCCAGCCATAGTAGTTTGTCGCCGAGACATGTGGTCCTATACTAAATCATCGTTTCAAATACTATCAAAAACTAGCATTAAAAATTACACTTGAGCTAAATGGTGTGCACTTCGACACTCCCTAATCTTTAACCGCCTTCAAGTTAAGAACACAATATATTTATCGTTCCGTTTCTTACTTTTCCTCTCTTAGGTCTCCCATTCAAATATAGAGCACTTAAAGAGTGAAAGTGTTTTTTCCTTGCATTTATGGACCACATTTCTTATTCACATTGACATTTACTATATTTAGCTAGAGACCAAATTCTAATTTGCTCATTTGTCAACCTTTCATTCCCTCAATTCAACAAAACAAATACATACCCAATTACTTGTAGCTTTTGCACCGCCTTCTATTCATATTTCTAATGGGCTCTATGATTTTAAGATTCCATTAATTAATATTAGAAGTTATTTTTACACTATTCCTTACGGACAGTGTTAAACTCTTAATCACCACTTCCTTCGTTTTTGGTTTTGTCCTTTTAGTACATGAACAAGTTCATAAACTATATAATTAGTAATATTCAAATTCTTATTCTCTTACGAATTAGTAGTTTTTCTAATTACGAGTGTAGAATTAATTAGCTAGTTTTACGGGCTATATAGACTATCTTGTTTATAGGCCACATTTCTTCATGAATCGACATTGTTGATATTTACTATATGTAGCTGCTAGAGACTAAATTTTAATTTGTTCATTTGTCAACCTTTCATTCCTTCGATTCAACAAAACAAATACATACTCAATTAATTGTAGCTTTGCACAGCCTTCTATTCATATTTCTAATGGACTCTATGATTTGAAGACTCCATTAATTAGTATTAGAAGTTATTTTCACACTGTTCTTCACACGCAATGTTAAACTCTTAATCACCACTACTCCTTTCTTGCTTGGTTTTGTCCTTTTAGTGAATGAACAAGTTCCTAAACTATAGAACTAATAATATTCAAATTCATATTCTCTTAAAAATTAGAAGTCTTTCTTGTTATAAATGTACAATTGATTAGCTAGTTTTAGGGATATATGGACTATTCTATTTTTTTATATAGATTTAAGTTTTCAAATTCGGTTCGTTTATAATCAGTAGTTACACAAATTAGTCCATTTATGAATATTTTTTTGACAAAAGGGCATTTTTGGCCAACACCTTAAACAAAAAAAAAACTTAGTAGGTGAGTTGGGTCTTTAGATCAAATTAGATAAAATATTAAGAAAAGTAGTTTTTAAAAAAATACAAAAAATTAAAATGAACAGTTTATTTAGCTTGTGGGTTGATTTGTTTAACGTATTATTTTTTCAGGTTAATCTGACTTAGCTCGTTTAATCCAAAATTTATACGAGTATATTTTTGAGACAAAATCACTACAATAAATTATTAAAATAGCGACCGATTTTAGCGACTGAAAAGATTGGTTGCTAATAGCGACTAATTTAGCGACCGATATAGAATTTTTAGGACTAGAGAAAATTTAAGTTGGTCGCTAAAGCGACCGATTTTAGCGACCAAAAAAATCGGTCACTAATAGCAACCGAATTAGCGACTGATAAATTTTTTGTACAACTAGAATAAAGTTGGTCGCTAAATCGGTCGCTATTTTTTAATTTAACGACCAAATTAGCAACCAAAATAAGAGAAGTAACGTCTTTGGAACTCTTGGTCACAAAATCCGTCGCTATTTTTAATTTAGTGACCGATTTTACAACGCATAGAGAAAGGGTGAAAAATTAAGAGAGATTGAAGAGTTTGGTCTATTTTAGCAGTCCTAATAATGCTGATCGATTTTAAATTTTTTGATAATAGACTGATATTATGTCATGAAATTACTTATAATAAAAATTTTAATTAATAAACAAAGATATATCAATAATTATATAGCTAATTATATAAAATAAAATAGCTAGTTAATCCCATTGGCTAGTTTTGTAAATTTTCTTTGTTTAATATTTTTTATTTTTAATCTGGGTTAAAAAAATATTCACGTGTTTGTCGTCATCAAAAAATTTCGTAGACAGGATTATTTCTTAAGAGTGACAAGCATTTGCCAATGAGCCTTGGCTCTAGTGGCATTTCTCCCCCCTCCCCACCTCAAGGTCTAGGATTCAAACCCTAGAGGATGCAATTGAGGAAAAATGTGATAAAATATGTGAGGAGTGTGTGGATGTGTTGTGTACCTAGGATTGGGGGTTGTCCAATCCACCGACCAAAAAAAAAAAAAAAGAGTAACAAGCATTTTACACATATTTACTGTATAGTGCTAGTGAAGTGTGTTCAATATTTATTTACATATGATAACATTCTATTTTTTTATTCATGTTCATTATTCAATAATTAATAATTCATTAAAATTATAATAATTTAAAATTGAAATTTATAATTAAAAAACTAAAAGATAATGCAATTAAAAAAATAATATATCTAATTTAAAATTTTAAAATATGAAAACATTAGTTTTCGCGAGTTCCTAATCGATAATAAATAACCCTTTAATAAGATATAGTCATAACTAATTTCATATTTATTGGATTTGAATAATCTTTGATTATATGAAAAGATGAGAAAATTAACTTTATTCTTTAGATTAGTACAAAATCAAATTCAAATTCGATTAGATAGATAAATATGTTATAAGTTTATAGTAGAAAATCGTGCTGAAACTAACCTTCCTGACATATTAATAGTATTTCATGAATATCTCAAACTAAAGTTATTTGATTGACTTGATTCAAAGTTCTTTCTAAAACTCTTGCTTTAGAGATGATACCGTCACCTGGGGAGATTAAAGAGGCAATGTGGGATTGTGATTTATCCAAAGTTCTAGGAAATGACGGTTACAACATGAATTTCATAAAGAGATGTTGGAATGATATCGGCTCAAATTTCACGGCTGCGGTACTGGGCTTCTTCCAATCTTCTAGGTTGCCGCCTGAAGCTAATGTCACTTGGGTGGCGCTGGCCCCTAAGTTTATTGGTGCTAAGAAATCAAAGATTTGCGTCCGATTAGCATGGTGGGGTGTGTATATAAGGTAATCTCGAAGATGCTGGTTAGGAGAATGAGAGATGTTATGCTAGGATTAGTAGGCGAGACGCAGAGTACATTTGTCAAGGGTCGAAAGATTTATGATGGGGCACTTATCGCATGTGAAACAGTTCAGTGGATCAAACAGAGGAAGAAGGAAGCAGAATAATAAAAATAGACTTTCAGAAAGCATATGAACAGAGTCAAGTGGAGTTTTGTAGACCTTGTATTGCAGAAGATGGGCTTTAGTCGAAGATGGAGAGGATGGGTTATGGAGTGTGTCAGCACGTGCTCTATGTCAGTATTGATAAATGGTTCGTCATCCAAGCCGTTTAAGATGGAAAGGGGCCTACGACAAGGGGATCTTTTATCCCCATTTTTGTTTGTACTTGTTGTTGATGTCTTACATCGGATGATTGGAGAGGCTGTTAGAAACGATCGCATATCGCCGTTGTTGGTGGGGAGAGATCATATTGAGTAGTCGCATCTTCAGTTTGTTGACGATACTGTTTTATTCTACCCTCCTGAGGAAGAGACGATCAAGAATTACAGGAGGCTACTTTGTTGCTTTGAGTTGATGTTAGGTTTAAGTATTAACTTTGATAAATCTAGCATGATTCCTATCAACTGTGATGAGCAGTGGGTACAACCTATGTGCAGCATATTGGGCTGTAAGAAAGCCACTCTCCTAGTTAAATATCTGGGCATCTTGCTAGGAGCAGACCCAAGGATGGTTAAGACGTGGAAGCCAGTAATAGACAAAGTGGAGGAGAAGCTCAGCATCTAGAAGGCCAAGGTCCTCAATAAGGCCGGTAAGCTGGTGCTCATCAAATCTGTGTTGGATAGCCTCCCAATTTATTATTTGAGTTTGTATAAGATGCCAAAGGCTGTAGCAAAGAAACTGATTTCCTTGCAGAGGAGATTTCTATGGAGTAAAGAGGATGGGAGGAATGGTATGGCTTTGGTTAAGTGGGAAGTGGTTCAAGCTCCTAAAAAGTTAGGCAGCTTGGGAGTTGGGAATGCTTTGATACGAAACACTACTCTTCTGTTTAAATGGTGGTGGCGATTCTCTAAAGAGGAGTGTCCGTTGTGGAAAAAGGTGGTCTGTTCCAGTAACAACCTAAATCCAAATGAGCTCATGTCCTTACAGGAATTACCTATTCGAGGGGGTCCATGGAAGGATATTTGTCAGATACCATTCAAGAATCAAGAAGTCAAGTTGAAGATTATTATTGGGTTGTCTATAGAGGTGGGTAACGGGAGACGAACTTGGTTTTGGGAGGATGTCTGGATTCATGGAGGTTCTTTGAAAGATCGTTTTCCAAGGCTTTTCTCAGTTTCAAACCAAATAGGATCGGTGATAGGGGATTGTGGATTCTGGGATGGGTTAGTGTGGATATGGAATTTTCAGTGGAGGAGAGAATTATTCCAATGGAAGTTGGATCTAGTGAACCAGCTTCACCACACTTTGAGGCTGGTGAAACTTGAATTTGGAAGAGAGGATAGAGTTGTCTGGAAATATGATAAACAAGAAATTTTCTCTACTAACTCATTTGTGCAGGTGTTACAAGTGGAAACGGTCCCGGATGATATATCGAGTTACAGCTTTATTAGGACTATTTGAAAAGGTCTTGTCCCACCTAGAGTGGAGTTGTTTGTTTGGTTTGTCCTAATTGGCAAGGTCAATACGAAGGAGAGACTGAGTCGGTTTGGAGTCATTCACCAAGAAGATAATTTATGTGTTTTATGTAACAATGGTGTTAAATGCGGCCATCACTTGTTTCTTGGTTGTAGCTTTTCTTGGCAGGTGTGGTGTGCTTGGTTATCATATGTTGGTGTGCAATGGGCTTGTCCAGGTGCGGTAAAAGAGCACTTTTAAAGTTGGACTGGGATCTCAAATAGAAAAGAGGAGTGCAAGAGATGGATGGTGTGCTTTTATGCGATCATGTGGAACATATGGTTGGAACGAAACCGGAGGATTTTTCAAAACAAAGAAAAAGGAGTTGAGGAGATTATCAACATGTCCTTTATGAACTACAAGGAATGGTTAGGTACAGACCCTTTCTGTTGTTGATGGCAATATCGGATATGACAAAAGGGATATCTAAGTTTGTTTTACTTGTTTGTTTTTAGTTTTTTGGTTCCTATATTGTTATCATCTATGCTCCACTTGTTGTGTTGAGCTTCTCTTTCACAAAAAAAAGCTAACTCAATTATCTGTAAATTTATATCTAATAGGTATTTTTAAATTCTAAACGTAAAAAATTTTATAGAGTTTGTAAAATAACTATTTAGATTGAAGATTTTATCTAAATGCGAGTTATATTTTTCTAATATAGTATGTACATACTTAAGTGCCATTTGAGTCATTCCTTTCTACTTCTGCTACAAATTCATAGTAGAAAATTGCGATGAAACCAACCACCTCACATACTAATATAGTATTTCATAAATATCTCAAACTATAGTTATCTAATTGACTTAGTTCAAAATTCTTTTTAAATCTAATTCAATTATTTATAAATTTGTGTTTAATAGGTATTTTTAAATTCTAAATGTAGAAAATATTTTAAAATTTGTAAAGTGACGATTCAAATTGAGAATTTTAAAATCTTTATGTAAAAAATTATAAATTTTAAAGTTATCATTAGGGATAAGTATGATTTTGGTCCCTAACATAGAGGCCGAAAGTTTATTTTGTCTCCGGCCTTTTTTTCGCTACAAAATGGTCTCCAAAGTTTTAGTTTGTTTTAAAACCGTCCTTCGGACTAAAATGCCCCTATCCCTTCTTTCCCAAAATCATGCAAAGCACCAGCAGAAATACAAACATAAGCACCACCACCACCACCGCCACACCCACCACCACCCACCAACTACCACCACTACCACCACCACCATCATCATCATCATCATCATCATGGAATCATAAGAACTCAGAACCAGAACCACCACCACCACCCCCCACCCACTGTCACTCTATCACCATCTGCATTACACCAACCAAAACTCAGAAAATCAACATCATCATCGTTATCCTCATCAGAACCCAGAACTCAGATCCACAACTCAAACTCAGGCAAATAAGAACTCAACTCAGAAAATTATCATAATCATCAAGAACCCAGAATCAGCAACAACAATACTCCAAATTCAAATTTCAGCAACAATAATGTTCCAGAACAAATTTCACAAAAATTCCAGAAATTTCACAAAAAATTCAATTCACAGAATTCATAGAAGAAGAAGAAAAAGCGGCGGGCGGCGGGCATCGGTGCGGCGAGCGGTAGTGCGGCGGTGGGGTCGGCGGTAAGAAGAAGAAGAAGAAGAAAAAGAAGAAGAAGAAGAAGAAGCGGCGGGTATGGCGGTGGTGAAGCAGGGGAGGGGAAGCAGGGATGCTCGCTGGCGGTGGTGAAGCAGGGGAGGCTACGGCGGGCGGTGGTGCGGCGGGTATGGTTGAAGAAGAAGAAGAAGAAGAAGAGGCGGCGGCGGCGGGCGGACAGTGGCGGTGCGGCGGTGAGCTCGTCCCCCTCCTCCGTCTCCCCCTTCTCGCGTCCCACCCCCCTTCTCTGTACCCTTTCTTTCCTCCTTTTTTTATTTATTTTATATTTATTTATTTTATTTTATAATTTTTTTAATGAGGGGTAATTTGGTAATAAAAAAAATAAAATTAGTAAAAAAGACGATTTTAAAACAAATTGAAATTTTGGGGACTATTTTGTAACAAAAAAAAGTCTGAGACGAAATAAATTTTCGGCCTCTACGTTAAGGATCAAAATCGTACTTATTCCTTATCATTAATATATATTTTTAAAAATAAATGCATGCGTACACGTATTTTTAAAATTATTATTGTTGTGATATATTTATATTTTATTTTGCTTCTTAGAGATATGGGGATTGATTCACTTTTTTTTTCTATGTTAGACATTACCTCAGTCCAATAACGAAGAAAAAGAAAAATGAGTCCAAGATTTGCCTAGAGCCTTAGACAATGCAACTTAGCGATGTAAACTATTGTGATTTGTGAAGTTCTGTTAAAGTAAGGGAAAGTTTTCACATGTTGCATTTACTTCAATGGAATGGCAGTATTCTATGTACGGTCCGGTTGGTTATAAGAGGTTTGTCGTATCGCATGTAAGAAAATATTATACGAAGAGTTTTAAGTGTTTTGAAAATATCAGTGTTCTATTTATTTTAATCGTTAATCTGAATTATAAAAAATATATATAATATATATTAATTAAAATTAACGTTAAAACAACTAGAATACCAATGTTTTCAAAAGGCGAACGAGCTTGGATGAAACAGCTAAAGCCGAAACTCAAAAAGTAAGCGACATACGCGGTGAATGGGCCATGCAAGTTTTGAACAATGGAGTCCATATGGGTTTTGGGTGAGTTGTTTTTTGTCATAATGGAAGTTCATAGGCCGACGGAGAGGGAAAGAAAATCATGGTCAACAGAGGTCCACATCATTTTTGAGCTGACGAGTGCTAGGAAAACCAAAGAAAGTGTGGGAAAACTGAAAAGAAAATAATTTGGTGGAAAGAGAAAGAGATGAAAAATAAAACATGGTGAAAAGAAAGAGAGTGAACTCAGTGAAATTACTCTGAAGTCTAAAAGGTTTCTGGAGCCGAAAACGTTGGCAAGGAGGAGGTAGCAGAATCCTGGTGGGTTGCAGGTTTGGCAACTGAAATTGAGGAAAATTCAACATCGAAACCAGAGAAAGATTAATGTGGAGATAAGTGATGTTTAGACAAATTCATAGTTTCTACAAAAGTGGAATCAAATGCTAATCAGTCATTGCCTCTTCCATATTCCTTCTGTAATAGTCTGTTTATATTATCCCAGATTTAATATAAATAAGGTGTTATTATCTTTTACATAATTTGCTTTAATATTCTCACTTCCCCCTCTAATCGAAACAAAACTCCTCCTGTATAATAACACCTTCATACAATTGACAATGTAATGCGATATTTTTTTCTCTTGCCCTTAACTTATATACGCCTAAACATAACCAATGCCAATCATTACAAGGTAAGCCACAACAAGCATATATTTGCCCAATATCTTGTCTCTATTTAACCAACTTCTAAACCTTATACTAATATGATCACTAATAACTCAATAATCATGCCTAAAAGGTAAACAAAGGAACCAACTCATTTTTATAACCAGCATAACTTGCATTTTTTCTCAATTTTCACATACATGCATTACGTAATCACTAACCTATGTTTAACCATAAAAAAACTCAAAATGACAACTAAAACAAATATAAAACCGAAAGCAATAAATAAAAATGTAATTTTGTAAAACTCTAATATAAAAGGTTTATGTCTTTTTTAAAAATAAATGAATTTTTAAAATAATAAACTATATTTTAATTAATATTATATTTTAGTTGAATAATTATATAAAATTATATATAAATTATTAAATAAACATTTTACAAAATATTTCTAATATAAAACAATTCAAATTTAAAATTAGTTTATATATTATCTAATTAATTTATAAATAATATAATACTTATTAGAATACACTATATAGTATAATTAAAGTTTGAAGGTTGTAGAAGGTTTAAAGAAGGAAGATTGAATCTATGACCTTCTTTTACTTTAATGAAATAAGCCTCTACTTATAGACTTTTACTTAAAATCTGTTTGAACTGTGCAGCGGATACTTTACGAGACAATTTCGTTTTGTCTCATAAATATCAGAAAACAAAACTTAAAGAAAGGGAGAAGAATGATACAAATATGTATCCTGGTTCAGTTGTTTTATGCAATGCAACTTACATCGTTATAGTGGAATTTTCACTATAATTAAAGTATTACATAAACCAATTACATATGATTCACACAATCCTTTTCTCTCAAGTTCTCAACTAACTTGACTTGGATATGCTAAATACATAACTCCTCACTTTAAGTGCTAACCCAACTTAGAAAGGAACACTTCACAGGTACAAGACACAAGACATAAGAAACAACCTAAAGAAATCTAAAGTCACTAGCTAGGCTTTTCTCTCATGTATTTCACTCAGTCTTTGATCATTCATAGGATTTTTCTTGATTCCTCTCTTTCATCCTTTTTCCACTCAAAAAATTACAAAAAGATATACATTGAAAATAAAATACAAATTGTGGGACATGAAGGAGATTGATGCATTAACAGCCTCTGTTGCTATAAGTTGAACCAGATTCAGTTGACTATGATTAAGTTCTTCATCTTAGCGGAATGCTTCTTTTACTAGAAAACACTGTCCAAAGTTAATGAACTCTTCATAGAAAAACTCTTCAGAACAAACTCAAAATCTGGTTCTTTCTCCTTCGTCTTCAGAAAATAATTTTGTTTCCTTTTTGTACCTCTTCACAAGTTGCTATATTGACCTCTTCTGAATCAGCTCCTCGAGCTATGTGCTTCCCAAGCTTGTCATTTTTACTTTCTTCAATTAACCTCCAATTTAGGGATTTCAATTTTTATTTTCTTGCTTGACCGAGGTCAACTAAGCAGCAAGTAATGTTGTTCAGTGATAAGCTCCAAATTCATACCATTAAGAATGTGCTTTGCCCCCAAGGAACTTTGTGAACCATTGATTCACAGTAGCACAGATCAGATAACAGTTTCTTCATTTATCCTAAATTGAAGTTGAAGAAAGTTGGAGAAGGAGTGAAGAAAATAAATTGCATCCAAATGAAAATAAATCACCCTTAACTTCTAACTTAGCTAAGCTTTCTTTGATTTGGACGATTAGATGTTAGCTTTTGGTGATTTACCTTTCTCTCTCTTTCTTTTCTGGTGATTAAAGCAAGCGGAACAAGGCTCTCTCTCACTGTCTGATTTTGACCGAAGCTAACTTGAACATTTGCTTTGGAATGCTTCAGTTAGGTGGAATCAACTTGGACTTGGGTTGTATAGAGTTTCCATCCGGCCCATCTGATTTCTTTGCTTTATTATTTTGGGCTTGTTGGTTAGAGAATTCACCAATAATCTTGTTTTTGTTTCATTCCAATTGGGCTGCTGCTTCTTTGATTTTGGCCTACATCACTTAATTCAAATATAATCAGAACTAATTAGATGATTAACCCAATAAAATAATATTTTTCATCATCAATTAAAATTAGTTAATTTCTTAACTCACAAGGTTTAATTATTCATAGGTTCCTATAGTTTTACCGAATTTTTAATTAGGTCTTTATAGTTTTTTTTTTCTTTTCAATTGGTCTTTATACCATAATTTTTTTTCAATTTAGTTTCTACTGTGACAAAAACGTTTGAGATAGAATATTCTGTAAAAACAACAAATATTCTCACTATTATGGTTGAAAATCTAATTAAGGACACCTCTATATTTTTAAAATTTCAAAATAACCCTTGGGGAGAAATAAAACGAAGATTGTGAAATCCGGTGTAGTTGCCAAACAAATCGAACTCTGTCAATAAACCAATCGAGAAAAACCTAACAAAACTTATATTCAAGCTCTTGGCTCAACTGTGTTTATGTGCAGAAGGGAGAGAACAGTTCGTGAACCACCCGACCGGAATCACAATTTTTTCAAAGAGGATTCTGAGGATATCGACTGGAACTGATGATCGAGTCCTTCATGTGTTGTGGCTAATTTCAAAATTTTTAGCTACGAATGAGGTGGCTCAAGAGATGTTGAAGGAGGTAATGCGGTCGGAGGGAAAGGTGGTGATGACGAGGGACTGGCTGGGGAGCATGGTAGGGATCTTGGCGCTAGCTAGGGGGAGGCGGAGGCTCTGCGATGATAAGGGAAAAGGAGCAAGGTGGAAGCAGAGGAGGTCGAGAGAGGGCTAACCGGACTTCTTAAAGGTAGAGTCGGTGGGGGCGAGGATGGTGACAGAAGAGGACTGTTCCAAAAGGAATTCTGCCCCAACTTGAAGGGTAAAAGCCATGGAGACGAAGTTTGAGTAGGCAAGAATGACAAAGGTTACTTCAAAGACCAGAAGGCGTCGCCCTTGTCGGAGTTAGAGATCCCGGACACGAGGAACCTTGTGAGTCATGCATCGGATAGGATAGTGGATTCAAGAAGGGAAGTGGGGAGTAGTAGTGTGATAGGGTGGCTGTCGGAGCAGTTGGACATGGCGAAAAAATTTCTGAGGATGACTTTTAAGATATGGTGGCAGAATGCTATGCGTGGTGACCATGATTTCTCTCATTTCAAGAATCTTAGACAGTTTTGCAGGAAAGATTTTTAAATCCCTATGTAATGCCTAATCAATCAAAGTAATTTCTTTAATGATAAAAAACTAAGAGGGATTTCGTTGCCATAAGAGTTATGGAGATAAAATTTGAATTGGCAAAAATGTTGGCAACGTCGGAGATAGCTTCATTTAAAAAGATGGTGGAAAGAGAGAAGATGAAAAGACTGAAGATTGGGAGAAAGAAAAAATGAAAAAGCCATTGATGAATTTAAAGATTTCTAAAAATAAAAATATGAATATATAAATAAATTTGTAATGTACTAATATTTTTTAGATATTTAATATTAATAAGAATTAAATTAAAAAATTAAATATAATAATTTAATTAAAAATTTCATAAAATTATAAAACATAAAATAATTAACCTCTTATTAATTTACTTTTCGCGAAATATGCAGGTTTCACTTTAGTTAAAAATAAATAACGTACCGGCCCTAAATTTGTTTGGCTCCATTCAATTAATCCAAACAGTATCTGTCGGTGACACCGTGACTTTGATTTTCTTTTTTTTTTTTTTTGGGTAGCTTCCGTGATTTTGATTAATCATTATTTCTATAGATGTTAATTTTCTTTTTTTGTTTAGATTCTCATAGCGTATTCCAGTTAGGTAAATCAAAGATTAATATATC